>NW_024609095.1:0-107418 GCF_018296145.1 Oncorhynchus tshawytscha
TTAATCAATAATGACTAATTATGTATACATTTCAATCAGGACTGACTAATCAGAATACTATTATGTTACTGTATAGATGTATGAATTTTCTTTTAATCCTAGTACTGAATATAATGTGTGTAAATATAATCAAGAATTAGAACAATGACTGTCTGTTCCTTGGTAGAAATGAATGAACTTATCGTCAGACTGGCTAGAATGCTTATCTACACAGGGAGACCTTGTCTCGGTCATAAATGATATTAAATTGGTCAAATACGATGTGGGAAGGCTTGAGATACTGCCTTTGTACCAGGGTGGGAGAAGAGACGGGACAGTTCGAAAAACTAAGGACGTCATTTTCAGTTTATAACCTGTGGTAAACTGTATCGTGTTCAGTACTCTCGAGAATAAACGCTACAGATTGGTTTTGAGACTGGTCTCTGTCCATTTTATGCAAATAATAGTCTTACAAATTCTTAGGAGTGGACAGAGTGTTTAATTTAATTGGGTATTAAAACATATCGGAATTTAATTCCCGTAACAATTGGTACTTTGAACCGGGATCTAAAATACCCGTCTCTGTCATCTGAAAGTCGTATGCCGAAAATCGTGCACGAGCGGGTCTGGTCCCGTTATTTAAGACCTGGCCTCTGAATTGAGGTTAAAGACCAGGCCGGTGTACACCCCAGACTGACAGGGACAGTGACTAGATCCAACGAACATTGCTTTTCCCAGTCGGCGACAAGGTCAGTAGCCTATATTCTCGATTCTGGGGGAATGATTTAATCTTTGATTTGATGTTCAAAAATTTCTAGAATTGATCAATAATGGGAGCTTTACTATTCCCACAGGGTTTTGTATGACCAACATACACTGGGTTTTGTATAACCGATATACACTGGGTTTTGTATGACCGATATACACTGGGCAGGTTCGCAAAAACCTGCGGCAACGTGCACTACCGTAAATAAACTAAACTTAATCATGAGAGGCAGGTTCGCCCGAGATTAAATGAGGCCTCACCTCCTGGTTACACTAGTGACCATATCCCCCGCGCATCCTGCAAAGGCGGAGGTATTGCTAACATTTATGATAGCTAGTTTCAATTTACCAAAAAAAAGACTGCGTTTTCGAATTTTGAGCTTCTAGTCATGAAATCTATGCAGCCTACTCAATCACTTTTTATAGCTACTGTTTACAGGCCTCCTGGGCCATATACAGCTTTCCTCACTGAGTTCCCTGAATTCCTATCGGACCTTATAGTCATGGCAGATAATATTCACATTTTTGGTGACTTTAATATTCACATGGAAAAGTCCACAGACCCACTCCAAAAGGCTTTCTGAGCCATCATCGACTCAGTGGGTTTTGTCCAACATGTCTCCCGACCTACTCACTGCCACAGTCATACTCTGGACCTAGTTTTGTCCCGTAAGAATAAATGTTGTGGATCTGAAGCTAACTTAAAAGCAGCATTCCCCAAGAGAGGATGGCTTTCACTTCAGCATTGATAAATTCATGAACTTCTTTGACGAAAAGATCATGATCATTAGAAAGCAAATTACGGACTACTTAAATCTGTGTATTCCTCCAAAGCTCAGTTGTCCTGAGTCTGCACAACTCTACCAGGACCTAGGATCAAGAGAGACACTCAACTTTTTTAATACTGTATCTCTTGACACGTTGAAGAAAATAATCATGGCCTCTAAACCTTCAAGCTGCATACTGGACCCTATTCCAACTAAACTACTGAAAGAGCTGCTTCCTGTACTTGGCCCTGCTATGTTGAACATAATAAACGGCTCTCTATCCACCAGATGTGTACCAAACTCACTAAAAGTGGCAGTAATAAAGCCTCTTTTGAAAAAGCCAAACTTTGACCCAGAAAATATAAAAAACAAATCAAATCAAAGTGTATTTGTCACGTGCGCCGAATACAACAGGTGAAACCTTACAGTGAAATGCTTACTTACAGGCTCTAACCAATAGTGAAAGAAAGGTGTTAGGTGAACAATAGGTAAGTGGTAAAGAAATAAAACAACAGTAAAAAGACAGGCTACATACAGACACTGGTGAGTCAGGCTGATTGAGGTAGAATGTACATGTAGATATGATTACGCAAATATGATGAACAGATAGTAATAGTAGCGTAAAAGAGGGGTTGGCGGGTGGTGGGTGGAGGGACACAATGCAGATAGCCCGGTTAGCCAATGTGCGGGAGCACAGGTTGGTCGGCCCAATTGAGGTAGTAAGTACGTGAATGTATAGTTAAAGAGAATATTCATATATGATAAACAGAGAATAGCAGCAGCGTAAAAAGAGGGGTTGGGGGAGGGGGTGGGGGGCACATAATGCACATTTTTAGGGCCTTCCTCTGACACCGCCTGGTGTAGAGGTCCTGGATGGCAGGCAGCTTAGCCCCAGTGATGTACTGGGCTGTACGCACTACCCTCTGTAATTCCTTGCGGTCAGAGGCCAAGCAATGGACGAACCAGGCAGTGATGCAACCAGTCAGGATGCTCTCGATGTTGCAGCTGTAGAACCTTTTGAGGATCTCAGGACCCATGTCAAATCTTTTTAGTTTCCTGAGGGGGAATAGGCTTTGTCGTGCCCTCTTCATGACTGTCTTGGTGTGTTTGGCCCATTCTAGTTTGTTGTTGATGTGGACACCAAGGAACTTGAAGCTCTCAACCTGCTCCACTACAGCAGCGTCGATGAGAATGGGGGCGTGCTTGGTCCTCCTTTTCCTGTAGTCCACAATCATCTCCTTAGTATTGGTTACATTGAGGCATAGGTTGTTATTCGAGCACCACATGGCCAGGTCTCTGACCTCCTCCCTATAGGCTGTCTCGTCGTTGTCGGTGATCAGGCCTACCACTGTTGCGTCGTCTGCAAACTTAATGATGGTGTTGGAGTCGTGCCTGGCCATGCAGTCGTGGGTGACCAGGGAGTACAGGAGGGCATAGAAGTGATTTTGCTCGTCTGGTAGGCCTGCGTCACTGGGCAGCTCGCAGCTGTGCTTCCCTTTGTAGTCTGTAATAGTTTGCAAGCCCTGCCACATGAGACGAGTGTCGAAGACGGTGTAGTATGATTCAATCTTAGCCCTCTATTGATGCTTTGCCTGTTTGATGGTTCGTCGCAGGGCATAGCAGGATTTCTTGTAAGCTTCCGGGTTTAGAGTCCGGCACCTTGAAAGCGGCATCTCTACCCTTTAGCTCAGTGCGAATGTTGCCTGTAATCCATGGTTTCTGGTTGGGGTATGTACGTACAGTCACTGTGGGGACGACGTCCTCAATGCACTTATTGATAAAGCCAGTGACTGATGTGGTGTACTCCTCAATGCCATCGGAGGAATCCCGGAACATGTTCCAGTCTGTGCTAACAAAACAGTCCTGTAGTTTAGCATCTGCTTCATCTGACCACTTATTTTATAGACCAAGTCGCTGGTGCTTCCTGCTTTAATTTTTTGCTTGTAAGCAGGAATCAGGAGGATAGACTTTTGGTCGGATTTATCAAATGGAGGGCGAGGGAGAGCTTTGTACGCGCGTCTGTGTGTTGAGTACAGGTGATCTAAAATGTGTTTCCCTCTGGTTGCACATTTAACATGTTGATAGAAATTTGATAGAACTGATTTTAGTTTCCCTGCATTAAAGTCTCCAGCCACTAGGAGCCCCGCCTCTGGGTGAGTGGTTTCTTGTTTGCTTATTTCCTTATACAGCTGACTGAGTGCAGTCTTACTGCCAGCATCTGTCTGTGGTGGTAAATAAACAGCCACGAAAAATATAGCTGAAAACTCTCTAGGCAAGTAGTGTGGCCTGCAATTTATCACAATATACTCTACTTCAGGCGAGCAAAATCTAGAGACTTCCTTAGATTTCATGCACCAGCTATTGTTTACAAATATGCATAGACTGTTTTCTGTGAGTCTGATACTAATTACTGACAGCATACTAATTACTGACTTTTGTCAAAAGATCACTGTCCTTTCCGGGAAGTATGGCATCAAGAAATGGGTGGCCTGTGATGCACAATCCAGCTACCCTTGGAAGATGCAAGTCTACAGTACATAGGGAAGCCGACCAGTGGAGGCCAGGAGAAGAACCAGGGTATCCTGGTTGTGCTTGATGTGACAGATGGACTGAGGGGGCACAATGTCACGTGTGACAATTTCTTCACCTTTTATGAACTCAGCCAGCAGCTCCTGAAGAGGAAGATCACCATGTTTGGCAGAGTTAGAAAGAACAAGCCTGAGCTCCCTCTACACTTCTCACAACAAGGGGAAGAGAGGCCTTCTCATCAAAGTTTGTGTCCAACCCCACCACCACTCTAGTTTCTCACCTCCCAAAGAGGAACAAGAATGTGGTCTTCCAGAGCACAGCCATCATCCTGGACTACAACCACAACAAAGGAGGCATGGACAACCTGGGTAAGGTGTTTAGTTAAGTTTAGTTTATTAATTAAAAAACAAGCACACATAAAACTTAAAAGCCATACTTGCACATTAATAAAATCATCGAGGATAACACACAATGAAGTCTGGGACTTATTTCCATTGTGGTCCTCTTGAGACAAGACGGCTAGACAAGATCAAACACAGTATGGCAGTAAAATAATAAAACCAAAACATAGAAGAAGAACATTATCTCATCATTCCAGGTACATCATAGGGGTTATTCATATGGGCACAGAAGACATGGTTTTACTTTATTGTTAAAGCTGCCCAGAGAGGACGTTGTTTTTATAGTGAGAGGCAACTCATTCCATTCTGAGGCTCCAGTATACAAGAAAGTACCTTCCCCAGCATTACTACTACCTGTATTATTACTACCTGTATAAGCATACATCAGCAACACCTGATCTGGTGCTGTGATTGTGTGCATCCCTAACATGAGGAAAGTAATCACTTAGATATCTGGGCGCAGGACCATAAATACTCCTGTAAACCAAACCTAGTCAAATCTGGGAAACCCTAGCCTCAACAGGCAGCCAGTTTAGTTTCTGAAAGCAGCTCCAGCCTATGTGAGTACGTGGACTCACCTTCAAAACTACCTTGATCAGCTTATTCTGGGCTATCTGGAGCTTCCCCTTTTTTGCCCGCTTTGAGGACAATACAGTGCCACTGACACGGCCCGCAACCAAAACATGCGGACTCTCCTTCACTGCAGCCGAAGTGAGTAAAACATTTAAACGTGTTAACCCTCGCAAGGCTGCAGGCCCAGACGGCATCCCCAGCCGCACCCTCAGAGCATGCGCAGACCAGCTGGCTGGTGTGTTTACGGACATATTCAATCAATCCCTATTCCAGTCTGCTGTTCCCACATGCTTCAAGAGGGCCACCATTGTTCCTGTTCCCAAGAAAGCTAAGGTAACTGAGCTAAACGACTAACGCCCCGTAGCACTCACTTCTGTCATCATGAAGTGCTTTGAGAGACTAGTCAAGGACCATATCACCTCCACCCCACCTCCACCCTACCTTACCGACCAAATAGGTCCACAGACGATACAATCTCAACCACACTGCACACTGCCCTAACCCATCTGGACAAGAGGAATACCTATGTGAGAATGCTGTTCATCGACTACAGCTCAGCATTTAACACCCTGGGTCTCGACCCCGCCCTGTGCAACTGGGTACTGGACTTCCTGACGGGCCGCCCCCGGGTGGTGAGGGTAGGTAACAACATCTCCACCCCGCTGATCCTCAACACTGGGGCCCCACAAGGGTACGTTCTGAGCCCTCTCCTGTACTCCCTGTTCACCCACGACTGCGTGGTCATGCACGCCTCCAACTCAATCATCAAGTTTGCGGACGACACAACAGTGGTAGGCTTGATTACCAACAACGATGGAGTGTGGTGTCAGCTAAATAACCTCACAATCAACGGCAACAAAACTAAGGAGATGATTGTGGACTTCAGGAAACAGGAGGGGGAACACCCCCCTATCCACATCCACACATGGAACAGTAGTGGAGAGGGTAGTACGTTTTTATTTTTATTTTTAATTTTTACCCCTTTTTCTCCCCAATTTTGTGGTATCCAATTGTTGTACTAGCCTACTATCTTGTCTCATCGCTACAACTCCCGTACGGGCTCGGGAGAGACGAAGGTTGAAAGTCATGCGTCCTCCGATACACAACCCAACCAGCCGCACTGCTTCTTAACACAGCGCGCATCCAACCCGGAAGCCAGCCGCACCAATGTGTCGGAGGCTACACCGTGCACCTGGCAACCTTGGTTAGCGCGCACTGCACCCGGCCCGCCACAGGAGTCACTGGTGCGCGATGAGACAAGGACATCCCTACCGACCAAGCCCTCCCTAACCCGGACGACGCTAGGCCAATTGTGCGTCGCCCATCGGAACTCCCGGTCGCGGCCGGTTACGACAGAGCCTGGGCGCGAACCCAGGGACTCTGATGGCACAGCTGGCGCTGCAGTACAGCGCCCTTAACCACTGCGCCACCCGGGAGGCCCCGGGTAGTAAGTTTTAAGTTCCTCGGCATACACATCACAGACAAACGGAATTGGTCCACCCACACAGACAGCATCGTGAAGAAGGCGCAGCAGCGCCTCTTCAACCTCAGGAGGCTGAAGAAATTCGTCTTGTCACCAAAAGCACTCACAAACTTCTACAGATGCACAATCGAGAGCATCCTGTCGGGCTGTATCACCGCCTGGTACGGCAACTGCTCCGCTCACAACCGTAAGGCTCTCCAGAGGGTAGTGAGGTCTGCACAATGCATCACCAGGGGCAAACTACCTGCCCTCCAGGACACCTACACCACCCGATGCTACAGGAAGGCCATAAAGATCATTAAGGACAACAACCCCCCGAGCCACTGCCTGTTCACCCCGCTATCATCCAGAAGGTGAGGTCAGTACAGGTGCATCAAAGCTGGGACCGAGAGACTGAAAAACAGCTTCTATCTCAAGGCCATCAGACTGTTAAACAGCCACCACTAACATTGAGTGGCTGCTGCCAACACACTGACTCAACTCCAGCCACTTTAATAATGGGAATTGATGTAAAATATATCACTAGCCACTTTAAACAATGCTACTTAATATAATGTTTACATACCCTACATTATTTATCTCATATGTATACGTATATACTGTACTCTATACCATCTACTGCATCTTTATGTAATACATGTATCACTAGCCACTTTAAACTATGCCACTTTGTTTCCATACTCATCTCATATGTATATACTGTACTCGATACCATCTACTGCATCTTGCCTATGCCGCTCTGTACCATCACTCATTCATATATCTTTATGTACATATTCTTTATCCCTTTACACTTGTGTGTATACAGTGGGGCAAAAAAGTATTTAGTCAGCCACTAATTGTGCAAGTTCTCCCACTTAAAAAGATGAGAGAGGCCTGTAATTTTCATCATAGGTACACTTCAACGATGACAGACAAACTGAGAAAAAAAATCCAGAAAATCACATGGTAGGATTTTTAATGAATTTATTTGCAAATAATGGTGGAAAATAAGTATTTGGTCAATAACAAAAGTTTATGACAAAAATGTATCTCAATACTTTGTTATATACCCTTTGTTGGCAATGCCAGTGGTCAAACGTTTTCTGTAAGTCTTCACAAGATTTTCACACACTGTTGCTGGTATTTTGGCCCATTCCTCCATGCAGATCTCCTCTAGAGCAGTGATGTTTTGGGGCTGTTGCTGGGAGACACGGACTTTCTCCCTCCAAAACTCCCTCCAAAGATTTTCTATGGGGTTGAGATCTGAAAGGAGACTGGCAGATGGTAGGCCCACTCCAGGACGTGTGGTTCTTGAAATTTTGCTGAGATCTTGGAGCCCCAGATGATTATCAAGCCATTTTCTCCCACAGTTGATTTCTTCAAACCAAGCTGCTTACCTATTGCAGATTCAGTCTTCCCAGCCTGGTGCAGGTCTACAATTTTGTTTCAGGTGTCCTTTGACAGCTCTTTGGTCTTGGCCATAGTGGAGTTTGGAGTGTGACTGTTTGAGGTTGTGGACAGGTGTCTTTTATACTGATAACAAGTTCAAACAGGTGCCATTAATACAGGTAACGAGTGGAGGACAGAGGAGCCTCTTAAAGACGAAGTTACAGGTCTGTGAGAGCCAGAAATCTTGCTTGTTTGTAGGTGACCAAATACTTATTTTCCACCATAATTTGAAAATAAATTCATTAAAAAATCCTACAATGTGATTTTCTGGATTTGTTTTCTCATTTTGTCTGTCATAGTTGAAGTGTAGCTATGATGAAAATTACAGGCCTCTCTCATCTTTTTAAGTGGGAGAACTTGCACAATTGGTGGCTGACTAAATAATTTTTTGCCTCACTGTAAGGTAGTAGTTTTGAAATTGTTAGTTAGATTACTCGTTGGTTATTACTGCATTGTCGGAACTAGAAGCACAAGCATTTCGCTACACTCGCATTAACATCTGCTAACCATGTGTATGTGACAAATAAAATTTGATTTGATTTGATAAGTTTAGATAAGCCCCAAACCAGGAAGTACTAGCATAATCAAAATGGCATTGAATGAGGGCAGTAGCTAGCACTTTCATGGAGTCCTTATCAAGCAGCTTGGACTTTCTAGCCAAAAACTTAGTCCTGTCATTGACCTTCCCTAGCACCTTATTGGCCATGCTCACACCTCCCAAGCTTCCATCAAGGATACATCCCAGGTAGCTAACAGAGGTTTTAGTAGTCAGCACCTCACCCCCTAACTCCACTCTGATTTCAGACGACCTACACACTTTAGGTCTGGATCCAAAAAGAATTGCTTCAGTTTTCCCTAAGTGCAGAGATAGCTTATTATCTTCAAGCCATTTGCTAATGTTAGTAAGCTCTGTGCTAAGTATGCTCTCCAACAGAGTTTTACTTTTGTGAGACACCAGAAGTGTAGAGTCATCCGCATAAAGAAAAAGACGGCAAGAACGAGCATCTTTCATATGGTTAATATACAATAAAAACAGCAGAGGCCCAAGCACGCTCCACTGCAGAACGCCACAACTCATTGGTTTTGCCTGAGATGGTGAACCATTAACCTCTACTGATAAATAGGACTTTACCCAGCCTAGAGGGACACTGCCTCCAGTTTGGAGATTAGGAGACAGTGGTTAACTGTATCTAATGCCTTCTGTAGGTCAAGCAGTACCATTCCCACAGATTTCAGCGCCCTCATCAATCTCTTTCCTGATGAAGTCAGTCAAGTAAAGTAGACATGAATCAGTGGAGTATGTTTTTCTAAAAACCTGACTGAAAATCATACATTAGACCCTGTCTGTTAACATATTCATATATTTGCGCATGTACAATTCTCTCCAGGATCTTTGATGTTACACAGAGGATAGATACAGGCCTATAATTCCCAGGGTCAGACTTTATCCCCGTCTTATATAGAGGTATAACTTTAGCTTGTTTCATGTCCCTGGGAAAGGTACCTTGTTCAAGAGTGAGATTATTGAAATGTGTAATACAAGGGCCAATTTGCTCAGCAGAATCTATTAGAAACCTTGCAGGAATATTATCCCGTCCTGTGACTTTGGAGCATTTAAGCTCTGCCAGCATACTGACTATTTTGGCTGTTACTACCTTTGCAAAAGAAAAAGAGTTTGGCTGAACCCCTAACTCTACATAATACGTATTTGAGTTGGTTGCTTCCATACAAACCAGAACTGGTGGGCAGCTTACTAACCAGCTTGCTGGCAACAGAAGTTTAAAAAAAAGAGTTGAATTCATTGGAAACCTTTGCTTTTTCATATACCATCTCCCCTTTGATGTTCAGTCCAATACTGTTTGTTTGTTTTTGGTAGTACTACTACAGCCTAGTTCCTTAAATGATTTCCAAAGCTTTTTAGGGTCGTTTTTGTTTTCAATGATTTTCTCAGCAAAGTAACCCCTCTTAGCTTCATCCATCCTCCTCTGTGCTTCATCCATCCTCCTCTGTGCTTCATCCATCCTCCTCTGTGCTTCATCCATCCTCCTCTGTGCTTCATTTCTGTGACGTTTATATAGGACAAAATCATGCTGCTCTTGTACATTTTTGAAAGGCCTTATTCCTTGCTTGGATAGATTCTAGAATCTCATGATTAAACCAAGGGCTAGATCTCTGCTTTACCCTGACCTGTCTAATGGGAGCCATCACATTCACCACATCAAGGAATCTACATTTAAAGGCTTCCCAGGCACTGTCTTTCCCTACACTATCGAGCACAGATGACCAGTCAATTTTACCCACTTACCCACCAACTTTTCTACACATTATTCTTTGAGTCCTCAGATTATAACAGTTTTGTGACACTTAAATATATAATTAAAAATTCTCCTTGTGCAAAATGTAATAAAATGATCACTGATTCCATAGACTATTACTCCACTCTGCGATACTTTAGATTGATCAGACACCAATATTAAGTCATTTGTACTTTGCCCTGTTTCACATATCCTGGTGGGATCTTTTATCATTTGGGTCAGAGAAAGTGATCTACAAAAGTGCATAAATGCATTGTGGGTTGGGCGATTCTTTTTGCAGACATCAGTATTGAAATCCCCCAACAAAATGATTTCCTTCAACAGGGAATCATTACAGTTTGACAACACAATTTCAAGACCTTCATAGAATGCATTCTGCTTGGGCAGCCTATAATACACCCCCAACAAAATTGGCTTGGTTTTGGGGAGGCAGATATCCAGCCAGACAATCTCCAGATCAGCGGTTTTTAAATTTGTAAATTTTTATTTCACCTTTATTTAACCAGGTAGGCTAGTTCAGAACAAGTTCTCATTTACAACTGTGATCTGGCCAAGATAAAGCAAAGCAGTGTGACACAGACAACAACACAGAGTTACACATGGAGTAAACAATAAACAAGCCAATAGCACAATAAACAAGTCAATGACACAGTAGAAAAAAAGAAGGTCTATATTTTTTTTATTTTATTTTACCTTTATTTAACCAGGTAGGCAAGTTGAGAACAAGTTCTCATTTACAATTGCGACCTGGCCAAGATTGCAGAGTTACACATGGAGTAAAACAAACATACAGTCAATAATACAGTATAAACAAGTCTATATACAATGTGAGCAAATGAGGATAAAAGCAAAGCAGTTCGACAGATACAACGACACAGAGTTACACATGGAGTAAAACAAACATACAGTCAATAATACAGTATAAACAAGTCTATATACAATGTGAGCAAATGAGGTGAGAAGGGAGGTAAAGGCAAAAAGGCCATGGTGGCAAAGTAAATACAATATAGCAAGTAAAACACTGGAATGGTAGTTTTGCAATGGAAGAATGTGCAAAGTAGAAATAAAAATAATGGGGTGCAAAGGAGCAAAATAAATAAATAAATAAAAATTAAATACAGTTGGGAAAGAGGTAGTTGTTTGGGCTAAATTATAGGTGGGCTATGTACAGGTGCAGTAATCTGTGAGCTGCTCTGACAGTTGGTGCTTAAAGCTAGTGAGGGAGATAAGTGTTTCCAGTTTCAGAGATTTTTGTAGTTCGTTCCAGTCATTGGCAGCAGAGAACTGGAAGGAGAGGCGGCCAAAGAAAGAATTGGTTTTGGGGGTGACTAGAGATATACCTGCTGGAGCGTGTGCTACAGGTGGGAGATGCTATGGTGACCAGCGAGCTGAGATAAGGGGGGACTTTACCTAGCAGGGTCTTGTAGATGACATGGAGCCAGTGGGTTTGGCGACGAGTATGAAGCGAGGGCCAGCCAACGAGAGCGTACAGGTCGCAATGGTGGGTAGTATATGGGGCTTTGGTGATAAAACGGATTGCACTGTGATAGACTGCATCCAATTTGTTGAGTAGGGTATTGGAGGCTATTTTGTAAATGACATCGCCAAAGTCGAGGACTGGTAGGATGGTCAGTTTTACAAGGGTATGTTTGGCAGCATGAGTGAAGGATGCTTTGTTGCGAAATAGGAAGCCAATTCTAGATTTAACTTTGGATTGGAGATGTTTGATATGGGTCTGGAAGGAGAGTTTACAGTCTAACCAGACACCTAAGTATTTGTAGTTGTCCACGTATTCTAAGTCAGAGCCGTCCAGAGTAGTGATGTTGGACAGGCTGGTAGGTGCAGGTAGCGATCGGTTGAAGAGCATGCATTTAGTTTTACTTGTATTTAAGAGCAATTGGAGGCCACGGAAGGAGAGTTGTATGGCATTGAAGCTTGCCTGGAGGGTTGTTAACACAGTGTCCAAAGAAGGGCCGGAAGTATACAGAATGGTGTCGTCTGCGTAGAGGTGGATCAGGGATTCACCAGCAGCAAGAGCGACCTCATTGATGTATACAGAGAAGAGAGTCGGTCCAAGAATTGAACCCTGTGGCACCCCCATAGAGACTGCCAGAGGTCCGGACAGCAGACCCTCCGATTTGACACACTGAACTCTATCAGAGAAGTAGTTGGTGAACCAGGCGAGGCAATTATTTGAGAAACCAAGGCTGTCGAGTCTGCCGATGAGGATGTGGTGATTGACAGAGTCGAAAGCCTTGGCCAGATCAATGAATACGGCTGCACAGTAATGTTTCTTATCGATGGCGGTTAAGATATCGTTTAGGACCTTGAGCGTGGCTGAGGTGCACCCATGACCAGCTCTGAAACCAGATTGCATAGCAGAGAAGGTATGGTGAGATTCGAAATGGTCGGTAATCTGTTTGTTGACTTGGCTTTCGAAGACCTTAGAAAGGCACGGTAGGATAGATATAGGTCTGTAGCAGTTTGGGTCAAGAGTGTCCCCCCTTTGAAGAGGGGGATGACCGCAGCTGCTTTCAATCTTTGGGAATCTCAGACGACACGAAAGAGAGGTTGAACAGGCTAGTAATAGGGGTGGCAACAATTTCGGCAGATAATTTTAGAAAGAAAGGGTCCAGATTGTCTAGCCCGGCTGATTTGTAGGGGTCCAGATTTTGCAGCTCTTTCAGAACATCAGCTGAATGGATTTGGGAGAAGGAGAAATGGGGAAGGCTTGGGCGAGTTGCTGTTGGGGGTGCAGTGCTGTTGTCCAGGGTAGGAGTAGCCAGGTGGAAAGCATGGCCAGCCGTAGAAAAATACTTATTGAAATTCTCAATTATGGTGGATTTATCATTGGTGACAGTGTTTCCTATCTTCAGTGCAGTGGGCAGCTGGGAGGAGGTGTTCTTATTCTCCATGGACTTTACAGTGTCCCAGAACTTTTTGAGTTAGTGTTGCAGGAAGCAAATTTCTGCTTGAAAAAGCTAGCCTTGGCTTTTCTAACTGCCTGTGTATAATGGTTTCTAGCTTCCCTGAACAGCTGCATATCACGGGGCTGTTCGATGCTAATGCAGAACGCCATAGGATGTTTTTGTGTTGGTTAAGGGCAGTCAGGTCTGGGGAGAACCAAGGGCTATATCTGTTCCTGGTTCTAAATTTCTTGAATGGGGCATGTTTATTTAAGATGGTTAGGAAGGCATTTTTAAAAAATATCCAGGCATCCTCTACTGACGGGATGAGATCAATATCCTTCCAGGATACCCCGGCCAGGTCGATTAGAAAGGCCTGCTCGCAGAAGTGTTTCAGGGAGCGTTTTACAGTGATGAGTGGAGGTCGTTTGACCGCTGACCCATTACGGATGCAGGCAATGAGGCAGTGATCGCTGAGATCTTGGTTGAAGACAGCAGAGGTGTATTTAGAGGGAAGTTGGTTAGGATGATATCTATGAGGGTGCCCGTGTTTAAGGCTTTGGGGAGGTACCTGGTAGGTTCATTGATAATTTGTGTGAGATTGAGGGCATCAAGTTTAGATTGTAGGATGGCTGGGGTGTTAAGCATGTTCCAGTTTAGGTCACCTAGCAGCACGAACTCTGAAGATAGATGGGGGGCAATCAGTTCACATATGGTGTCCAGAGCACAGCTGGGGGCAGAGGGTGGTCTATAGCAGGTGGCAACGGTGAGAGACTTGTTTTTAGAGAGGTGGATTTTTAAAAGTAGAAGTTCAAATTGTTTGGGTACAGACCTGGATAGTAGGACAGAACTCTGCAGGCTATCTTTGCAGTAGATTGCAACACCGCCCCCTTTGGCAGTTCTATCTTGTCTGAAAATGTTGTAGTTTGGAATTAAAATTTCTGAATTTTTGGTGGTCTTCCTAAGCCAGGATTCAGACACAGCTAGAACATCCGGGTTGGCTGAGTATGCTAAAGCAGTGAATAGAACAAACTCAGGGAGGAGGCTTCTAATGTTAACATGCATGAAACCAAGGCTATTACGGTCACAGAAGTCATCAAAAGAGAGCGCCTGGGGAATAGGAGTGGAGCTAGGCACTGCAGGGCCTGGATTCACCTCTACATCGCCAGAGGAACATAGGAGGAGTAGAATAAGGGTACGGCTAAAAGCTATGAGAATTGGTCGTCTAGAACATCTGTAACAGAGAGTAAAAGGAGGTTTCTGGGGGCGATAAAATAGCATCAAGGTATAATGTACAGACAAATGTATGGTAGGATGTGAATACAGTGGAGGTAAACCTAGGTATTGAGTGATGAAGAGAGAGATATTGTCTCTAGAAACATCATTGAAACCAGGAGATGTCATTGCATGTGTGGGTGGTGGAACTAATAGGTTGGATAAGGTATAGTGAGCAGGACTAGAGGCTCTACAGTGAAATAAGCCAATAAACACTAACCAGAACAGCAATGGACAAGACATATTGACATTAAGGAGAGGCATGCTTAGTCGAGTGATCAAAAGGGTCCGGTGAGTGGAGAGGTTGGTTGGTGATTTAGACAGCTAGCCAGGCCATCGGTAGCAAGCTAGCATAGGATGGAGGTCTGTTGTTAGCCACCTCTTGCGTTCTGTCAGTAGATTAGTGGGGTTCCGTGTGGTAGAGGGGATTAATCCAAATCACACAACAACAAAAATAAAAACAATAGATATAGTTATAGATGCCCAAGAAGAAAACATAATAATAATAAAAATAAATAAATTGTCCGATTGTCTATTCAGATAGCAGCCGGTAAGATAGCTAACGGTTAGCAGGCCGCAGATGGGCTTTCAGGTAACGTCGCGACGGAGGAGCCAGCCAAGGTCTATATACAGTGTGTGCAAAAGGCATGAGGAGGTAGGCAATAAATAGACCATAGGAGTGAATAATTACAATTTAGCAGATTAACACTGGAGTGATAAATGAGCAGATGATGATGTGCAAGTAGAGATACTGGTGTGCAAAAGAGCAGAAAAGTAAATAAAATAAAAACAGTATGGGGATGAGGTAGGTAGATTGGGTGGGCTATTTACAGATGGACTATGTACAGCTGCAGCGATCGGTTAGCTGCTCAGATAGTTGATGTTTAAAGTTGGTGAGGGAAATAAAAGTCTCCAACTTCAGCAATTTTTGCAATTCGTTCCAGTCACTGGCAGCAGAGAACTGTAAGGAAAGGCGGCCAAATGAGGTGTTGGCTTTGGGGGTGATCAGTGAGATATACCTGCTGGAACGGGTGCTACGGGTGGGTGTTGTTATCGTGACCAGTGAACGTAAGGTGGAGTTTACCTAGCATAGACGTTTTGATGACCTGGAGCCAGTGGGCCTGGCGACGAATATGTAGAGAGGGCCAGCCGACTAGAGCATACAGGTCGCAGTGGTAGGTGGTATAAGGTGATTTGGTAACAAAACGGATGGCACTGTGATAGACTACATCCAGTTTGCTGAGTAGAGTATTGGAATCTGGTTAAATCCGATCTGACGTTATAAGCAATGTCTGATATTACAAACGCACATATTCCCTCACCGTTCCAATTCTGAACCTTCCTGACAACAGAGTAATTACCTATCTCAATTTCTGATTCACAAACACCTCCCAAGGTGCCACTCCATCGTCCTCACCACCATGTCCCCCGTCACTCGCCTCTGGTTGCTTCCACTCTGCTGTGGACCCCCTCCTCCTCCGGTCCACTCTCCACCCTCGGTAAGTCCTCTGGTCCCACTCCACCTTCAATGCTCACACACCCTGCGGGTACAGCACACCCACAGCAACGGTAGGCTTCATTGACCCCTTGCCCAAAGCTAGAATCGCTGCATTTTAAATGAATCCACTGCGCGCATTCCAAACACACCAAAGCTTTGCTGTTACTCTTTATCCACCGCATGGGTGCATAGTCCGTTTAGTCATAGTGCATAGTCCACGGTTCGTGATAAAGTGAGGTCCAGGGCATTGATGGATATCAACCGATAAGAGAAGGCATAGAGTTATAAGATCTCCACCATTAATTTGCGATTTCAGACTGGATTTTGATGATCATTTTGGTTTGTGCCAAGGTGCTATGAAAGTTTGGTATATAACATTCTTTCCAAATCCGAAGTGCTGGATGCCATTAAAAGTGTTTGCATGATTGAGAAGTTGCTGAGAATGTACTATTCTTTCATCTAAATAGCAGATGCAATTATTTCCAGTAACATTTCAAATAATTGGAGATTGGATTGGATTGGAACTTACAACTGCAGGAGGATGACTGCCCACTGGCCCCTGGTCATCTTCCATAATATCATTGATGTGTCATACAATGCCTTCTCAATATGGAACAAGATCAACCCTACCTGGATGCTTGATAAGCTGTTCAGGGGCTGAATATTATAATATCCACCTGAGGCTGCAGCAGACAAGAGGAGGAGATGCCAATTCTGCCCCTCAAAGAAGGACTTTATAAACCAATACTATGCGCTGCACGTGAGAAATACATCTAGAAAGTCTGTGCAAACACACGTGTATACTGTCCTACATGTACTAATTAGAGTTGATTTATTAATGTTCTTTACGTTTTTGTATCTATTATCTTATTTTATTCATATTTATTGTTGTTGTTTGTACACCCTGTGGGTGGGGGTAATGGTTTTAAAAAATGGGAGAAGACTAGTATTTTGTATTTTTCATTGTACAATATATAAGAATATATCACTATGTTGCCAAAAAAATACTGTTATTGTTTCCCTTCAATAAAATGCATTCAAAACTACTTTCTGCACATTTCTGATACATTCTTAGCAGTTTTATAGCGTATCTGTAACGATCTTCTTCATCTGAGGAACAGGAAAGATCGGACCAAAACGCAGCGTGGTAAGTGTCCATGTTAATTTAATATCACTGAACACGAAATACAAAATAACAAAGTGAAACAACGAAAATCGAAACAGACCTAAAAGGTGACACAACACAAAACAGGCCTGGTTCGTAGAGGAGGCACCGGATAAACCGGGCTGTGGGGAGCACTGGAGCCCTGGTGAGCAGCCTTGGCACCACTCCTCCAGGCTGAATGCCTACTTTAGCCCGGCCCCTCCAGAATGCAGGCAGAGGTCGAACCGGGCTGTGGGGGAGCACTGGAGATCTGGTGCTTACCACTCGCACCTCTCCATTAGGCTCAATGCCCACTTTTGCCCGGCACGGGCGGAGCGCAGGCATAGGACGAACAGCACCCTCTCAGCGCCCTGGAGACACGGTACGCCGAGCCGGCTGTTGGAGGAAATTATGGTTGAAATGACTAATTATGTATGCATTCCAATCAGAACTGACTAGTCCAAATGCTATAATGTACTGTACATATATGAATTTTCTCTCTTTCTCCCGTTCCCAATTGTATATAATGTAGTCAGGAGTTTAGTAACAATGACGGTCTGTTCCTTGTACAAATGAATGTACTATCTCGACTGTCTAGAATGCTGATTTATACTGACTGACCTTGGCTTTAGGCGAGGAGGGAAGGCTCGAGAACTATAGGGCCTCTCTACCGGTGTTATGAAGACATAGAACATTTAGGAAAACGCTGACGTCATTTTCAGTTTATAACCTGTGGTAAAATGTGTATGTAGCCAGTACTCTCTTGAATTAAACGCTGTTACCTGACTTTTAAGACTGGTCTCGATCTATTTCATGCATAATTAATGAATTTACAACTCATTAATGAAATAGAGAGAGTGCGATTTTGGTTTTGGCTACAAAACATATAGGAATTTAGAATTCCTCTAACACCGGCGCAGGATGCCCTGGGCCGAAACGGCGCACCGGAGACCAAACATGCTGGGCTGGCACAACCCGCCCTGGCTGGATGCCTACTCTCGCATGGCACTGGCCTATAGCGCTCCGGGCTATGAGCGTGCACTGGCAACACCGTGCGCTTCATCGCATAACACGGTGCCTGACCAGTACTACGCTGCTTCCGGTAAGCACGGGGAGTTGGCTCAGAACTATCGCCTGACTCCGGCAATCTCCCCGTGTCTCCCCCCCCAAAAAAATATTTGGGAGCTGCCTCTCGTGCTGCGGCTGCCTTAGCTCATATCGCCGCCTCTTCGCTTTCACCGCCTCCAGTTCAGCTTTCGGGCAGCGATATTCCCCAGCCTGACACTAGGGTCCCTTACCGTCCAATATCACCTCCCAAGTCCAGGAGTCCCGAACCCTCTGCTCCTCCTTACCACGCTGCTTGGTCTGTTGGTGGTGGGTAGTTCTGTAACGATCTTCTTCATCTGAGGAACAGGAAAGATCGGACCAAAACGCAGCGTGGTAAGTGTCCATGTTAATTTAATATCACTGAACACGAAATACAAAGTGAAACAACGAAAATCGAAACAGTCCTGAAAGGTGACACAACACAAAACAGCTACCCACAAACACCAGGTGGGAACAGGCTATCTAAGTATGGTTCTCAATCAGAGACAACGATAGACAGCTGCTTCTGATTGGGAACCATACCAGGCCACACACATAGAAAACATAGAAAAACATCATAAAGTGCCCACCCCAACTCACACCCTGACCAAACCAAAATAGAGACATAAAAAGGAACTAAGGTCAGGGCGTGACACTATCTCTTGCTAAAGAATTTGTTTACACCTATGCAGTACCTTTAGCAATAATAACAATAATAATAAACCTCTGCTTTAGTAAAGAAAACAATTATGACAGGTGTGTTGTAATAAAAACGAGGGTCCACTGATTTAATTCAGTCATACTGCATTGTGAAGAGGGAAAACTCAGATATTCACAAAGTTTGTGATGAATGACAGGTTGTTTCCTCATGCAAAATAGATTAGGGGTTTAAAATTAAATTAAGCTGCTTTATTTTAGGGGTTTATTGAAGGTGGGTCATTTTTACCCTTAGGACAAGGGGAATACACCAAATGTTAAGACCACACAATGGTTAGCTGTTCATTAACATTTCAAAGAGCACCTCTTGTCTGATATAGATTACCAAAGAAACACTCCTCTATTTCATTGAATAGAGCATTATTGGGTTTGGTAAGGGTCTGTGGGCAGCTGTGGGCTACTGTTTAAACCTGCTAGAATGAGTCAGATTGTTTTTCTGTACACCTAACCCCTCCTCTTCGGCTAAACCTGAGCCCTATAGAGGGCGGGGTCTACTTATGTCAAGCCAGTCGTTGTGTTGGGCACACACTTTTCCCAATACCACATCACTGTCTGATCTTACAGCACTGCTTGTGGAGATCCATGGCTCTTATGGGAGGTCTTCTCCTTCAGGCTCCCAGCACGGTGACACTGCTGGGGGCTGTGCTGTTTCTACTGGTCCTCTACCTCTGCTCCTCTGGTTCCAGCTCTGAGGAACAGGGGAAGGAGCCTCCAGGACCGAGGCCGCTGCCCCTGCTTGGTAACATGCTGGACCTCAAGAAGCCCTACTGCACTCTCTGCGAGGTAAGATGAAGTCATCCTTTGCTTTCAAAACACAACATGTTGAGGTTGTTGATTTGATCTGTTTTATCTCACTTATACAGTTTTTTTGCTATTTCACCAGGTTTGAAAAGTTCAGTAAGCAAACTGATAAATGAACTCTGGCACATTGTACATGCTTTTACCTGGTTAATGTTGTTTAGTGTTCTATTCTGTAGTGTATTTCAATAGATATGTCCTGCCCAAGTAGCCTGGTCCCAGATGTTTTTTGTTGGGACCAGGCTATGGACAAAATACTTTGTGACAGTGACCAATGTGTTGCAAGGAAAGAGATGAGGTCACTTTACAATATTGAAAGTAAAGGGGATACCTGGTCATTTTTGAACTCATTCAACTGAAATGTGTCTTCCGCATTTAACCCAACCCCTCTGAATCAGAGGTGCGGGGGGCTGCCATAATCGACATCCACGTCTTCGGCGCCCGAGATGCACCCTCGGAATATCCCTTCAGGGATCTTGTTATAACAGACCTGGGTTCAAATACATAGTGTACCTAAGTATTTGACATTTTGTGTTTGAGTATTTTGTAATACACAGCCAAAAACAACTACATCAAATAAAAACAACAAGTAGTTGTAAATACATGCCACTTGTAACATAGGTGCAGTTAATGACCGGTGCAGTTAATGACATGACCAGACAAACAATACTATCTGATGATGCATAACAAAAGAGTGCTTTTTAAAGGGTAGGTAATCAAGGGAGTAATGAAGTCCAGGTGTGACTGATGAGTCACAGGTGTGCATAATGATGGTTGCCAGGTGTGCATAATGATGGTTGCCAGGTGTGCATAATGATGGTTGCCAGGCGTGCATAATGATGGGTTGCCAGGTGTGCATAATGATGGGTAGCCAGGTGTGCATAATGATGGGTTGCCATGTGTGCATAATGATGGGTTGCCAGGTGTGCATAATGATGGGTTGCCAGGTGTGCATAATGATGGGTTGCCATGTGTGCATAAAGATGGGTTGCCAGGACCAGTGGTTAGTAATGATGTTGGTTGCCAGGTGTTCATAAAAATGTATTTCCAATAAAAAACATTGTCTAAATACTAATTTAGTTAGGAATTAAATTACATTGACTGGTATTTGAACCTAGGTCTGACATCAAGTGTAAACCACTGTCTTCACGCTTTTTCTTGACTGATACATGTTAAACAAGCTGTATGTGGTGTCCAGTTATGTGCTTTGTCATATAATATTACGAGACATACAGTGGGGCAAAAAAGTATTTAGTCAGCCACCAATTGTGCAAGTTCTCCCACTTAAAAAGATAAGAGAGGCCTGTAATTTTCATCATAGGTACACTTCAACTATGACAGACAAAATGAGAAGAAAAAAATCTAGAAAATCACATTGTAGGATTTTTTATGAATTTATTTGCAAATTGTCGTGGAAAATAAGTATTTGGTTACCTACAAACAAGCAAGATTTCTGGCTCTCACAGACTTGTAACTTCTTCTTTAAGAGGCTCCTCTGTCCTCCACTCATTACCTGTATTAATGGCACCTGTTTGAACTTGTTATCAGTATAAAAGACACCTGTCCACAACCTCAAACAGTCACACTCCAAACTCCAAAGAGCTGTCAAAGGACACCAGAAACAAAATTGTAGACCTGCACCTGGCTGGGAAGACTGAATCTGCAATAGGTAAGCAGCTTGGTTTGAAGAAATCAACTGTGGGAGCAATTATTAGGAAATGGAAGACATACAAGACCACTGATAATCTCCCTCGATCTGGGGCTCCACGCAAGATCTCACCCTGTGGGGTCAAAATGATCACAAGAACGGTGAGCAAAAATCCCAGAACCACACGGGGGGACCTAGTGAATGACCTGCAGAGAGCTGGGACCAAAGTAACAAAGCCTACCATCAGTAACACACTACGCCGCCAGGGACTCAAATCCTGCAGTGCCAGACGTGTCCCCCTGCTTAAGCCAGTACATGTCCAGGCCTGTCTGAAGTTTGCTAGAGAGCATTTGGATGATCCAGAAGAAGATTGGGAGAATGTCATATGGTCAGATGAAACCAAAATATAACTTTTTGGTAAAAACTCAACTTGTCGTGTTTGGAGGACAAAGAACACCATACCTACTGTGAAGCATGGGGGTGGAAACATCATGCTTTTGGGCTGTTTTTCTGCAAAGGGACCAGGACGACTGATCCATGTAAAGGAAAGAATGAATGGGGCCATGTATCGTGAGATTTTGAGTGAAAACCTCCTTCCATCAGCAAGGGCATTGAAGATGAAACGTGGCTGGGTCTTTCAGCATGACAATGATCCCAAACACACCGCCCGGGCAACGAAGGAGTGGCTTCGTAAGAAGCATTTCAAGGTCCTGGAGTGGCCTAGCCAGTCTCCAGATCTCAACCCCATAGAAAATCTTTGGAGGGAGTTGAAAGTCCGTGTTTCCCAGCAACAGCCCCAAAACATCACTGCTCTAGAGGAGATCTGCATGGAGGAATGGGCCAAAATACCAGCAACAGTGTGTGAAAACCTTGTGAAGACTTACAGAAAACGTTTGACCTCTGTCATTGCCAACAAAGGGTATATAACAAAGTATTGAAATAAACTTTTGTTATTGACCAAATACTTATTTTCCACCATAATTTGCAAATAAATTCATTAAAAATCCTACAATGTGATTTTCTGGATTTCTTTTCCTCATTTTTTTCTGTCATAGTTGAAGTGTACCGGCCTCTCTCATCCTTTTAAGTGGGAGAACTTGCACAATTGTTGGCTGACTAAATACTTTTTTGCCCCACTGTAACTGAGTCTATGGTGTACTTTATGTAAACTTTATCTGTCCAGCTCTCCAAGAAATATGGTCCCATCTTCACGGTTCATTTTGGACCCAAGAAAGTGGTTGTTCTGGCAGGTTACAAGACGGTCAAGCAGGCGCTGGTCAACCAGGCAGAGGACTTTGGGGACAGGGACATCACACCTGTGTTCTATGATTTCAACCAAGGACATGGTAATGATATTTTACTCTTCTGCTGGCTATGTCCAATTCTTAAAGGGATAGTTCACCCAAATTACAACCTGTCTTATTGATTTCCTTAATCTGTAAGCAGTCTATGAACAAGCTAAAATAGCAATCCACGTGTTTGTTCTCCAATCAATGTATGCGTTGGCCTCAAATATGAGCATAGGATGAGTCAACAACATTGTGGGTATAAGTTAACAAATTATGAACTTTTAAAAGTGAGATTTTCACCTAACAGTTACTTTAAATAAACTTTATTGAGCTACACAATCAATTTCAGACACTTTGAGATGAGTTGGAAATGAAATGCATTCCAATCTGTTAAGTCTTATTCTAGCCTGGTGGAGCAAGTCTGATTGCTGCATTCACCATTCTGTTTTACTGCATGTATATCAGCCTGCCCTTTATCCAATAGATTGGCGTTTGGAATAAGCCAGAAAATGTCTGTTCCAATCAGTGCCCTCGCAGAAACAGTGGTTGGGTTTAGGACAACAACCAATGTTGCCAAATACTGTGCTTGAATTAGGCTGCCCTCTGATTGGTTGAAAGTGATCCAATAGCTGGCAAGTTAATTTTTAATAATACCACTCCTTTCTGACATTTGAGACTAGAATGGTGAATGTAAAGATCAGGCTAGAATGGTGAATGCAGAGATCAGACTAGAATGGTGAATGCAGAGATCAGACTAGAATGGTGAATGCAGAGATCAGGCTAGAATGGTGAATGCAGAGATCAGACTAGAATGGTGAATGCAGAGATCAGACTAGAATGGTGAATGTAAAGATCAGACTAGAATGGTGAATGCAGAGATCAGACTAGAATGGTGAATGCAGAGATCAGACTAGAATGGTGAATGCAGAGATCAGACTAGAATGGTGAATGCAGAGATCAGACTAGAATGGTGAATGCAGAGATCAGACTAGAATGCTGAATGCAGAGATCAGGCTAGAATGGTGAATGCAGAGATCAGGCTAGAATGGTGAATGCAGAGATCAGGCTAGAATGGTGAATGCAGAGATCAGACTAGAATGGTGAATGCAGAGATCAGACTAGAATGGTGAATGCAGAGATCAGACTAGAATGGTGAATGCAGAGATCAGACTAGAATGGTGAATGCAGAGATCAGACTAGAATGGTGAATGCAGAGATCAGACTAGAATGGTGAATGCAGAGATCAGACTAGAATGGTGAATGCAGAGATCAGACTAGAATGGTGAATGCAGAGATCAGACTAGAATGCTGAATGCAGAGATCAGACTAGAATGCTGAATGCAGAGATCAGGCTAGAATGGTGAATGCAGAGATCAGGCTAGAATGGTGAATGCAGAGATCAGGCTAGAATGGTGAATGCAGAGATCAGACTAGAATGGTGAATGCAGAGATCAGACTAGAATGGTGAATGCAGAGATCACGCTGTTTCCACAATTCATCAAATGTTCTTACTCTAATCTGCTGCAAATAATATAAATGTCTAAAATGTCTTAAATAGACACAGATTATCTTGACCAGATAATTTGGTACATGCTCATTATGAAATGGCATATTATAGTAATTTATTTATTTTTATTACTTTGTATTGTCATGGAAACAAACTACGTTCTCTACAGGGATTCTGTTTGCCAATGGAGACTCATGGAAAGAGATGAGGCGCTTTGCCCTGACAAACCTTAGAGACTTTGGGATGGGCAAGGAAGGGAGTGAGGAGAAAATCTTAGAGGATCAGTATCTCTACACTAGTAGTAGAAGTAGTATGATTTATTTATAGGGGATGCCTAGGCTTCATTGCCTGGTTAAAAATCAGGCTTTTTTTAACCACATTATTAGTAAATAGCTAAGTGATTGTGTGGGTTCTGGAAAGCTTATTTCGTAATTAATTAGATGTTTTGTCTATTACAGGTAAGGCATTTGACACAGCACAGCCTGTGCTTTATGCCGTCTCCAACATAATCTCGGCCATTGTCTACGGCAGCAGGTTTGAATACACTGACCCACTATTCACAGGCATGGTGGACAGGGTCAATGAGAATGTTCACCTTATAGGTTCTGCATCAATGCAGGTAGTCTGTTTATTCAGACCATTATGTTTTTACTGTATTTTCTGAGTAAATAATGTCTGTTTCAGTGCAATCAATAAAACTAGGAAACAGACGCCTGTTATGAATTCTTGCAAATTAATATGTACATACTCAGTTATACTTTACTTGATTTGCCAGTAAACTTATTATAAACCATTATTGTACCGTTTATAACCCATCACTATGCTGCTTATAAATCATTATATACAATATTCATTATGTATAACATATCAAATAAAATCCTCATAGCCCAGTCCAAGCTCTTTGTCCTGGCACACCAATGGTGGATCCAGCTTCCCCTGAAGCTAGGACAGCAGAGTCCCTGCCCAACTTCCGAAAGCACCTGAAACTCCATCTCCTCAAAAAGTATCTTAAATAAATCCCGCACCTCAGACTGCTGGAGTGGACCAGCCACCACCGGCCTGAGGAGAAACACATGGAACGAGGGGTTAATACGGTAATCAGGGGGAAGCTGTAACCTATAACATCATTCAGTCTCCTCAGGACTTTAAATGGCCCCACAATCCGCGGACCAAGCTTCCGGCAGGGCAGGCGAAGGGGCAGGTTTCGAAGCGAGAGCCAGACCCGGTCCCTTGGTGCCTACACCGGGGCCTCACTGCAGTGCTGGTGGGTTGAGCTTTGGTGACGGCACAGCACAGCACCTATCCCAGCCTCGGACGCGTCCACCTCTACTATGAATGCCAAGGAGGGATCAGGATGAGCCAGCACGGGAGCTGAGGTAAACAGAACCTTCAGGTGATGTTAAGGGAATTTTTATCAATGATGACTAATTATGTATACATTTCAATCAGGACTGACTAGTCCAAATGCTATTATGTACTATACATATATGAATTCTCTCTTGCTCCCATTCCCAATTGTATATAATATAGTCAGGAGTTTAGTAACAATGACGGTCTGTTCCTTTGTACAAATGAATGAACTATCTCCAGATGGCAGGGACGGACTATCTCCAGACTGTCTAGAATGCTGATTTATACTGACTGACCTTGGCTTTAGGCGAGGAGGGAAGGCTCGAGAACTATAGGGCCTCTCTACCGGTGTCATGAAGACATAGAACATTTAGAAAACGCTGACGTCATTTTCAGTTTATAACCTGTGGAAAAATGTGTATGTAACCAGTACTCTCTTGAATTAAACGCTGTTACCTGACTTTTAAGACCGGGGCTCTGTCCATTTCTTATAAAAATATTGGGTCTTACAATCCCATAGAATGCATTGACAGAGTAATTAATTCTGATTGGGAAATAATACAGAGGAATTTAGAATTTCTTTAACAGGTGACGAAAAGCCCTGTCCGTCCCAACTGACCACTGCAGTCGCACTGGTCCCCCCTTCAGCAAGGTGGTAATGGGAGCCGCTACCTGACCAAAGCCCCAGATAAACATCCGGTAGTAGTTGGCAAACCCTAAGAACCTCTGCACCTCCTTTACCGTGGTTGGGGTCGGCCAATTACGCATGGCTGAAATGCGGTCATTCTCCATCTCCACCCCTGACGCTGACAGGCGGTACCCTAGGAAGGAGACGGACTGTTGGAAAAACAGACATTTCTCAGTCTTGACGTACAGGTCATGCTCCAGCAGTCGACCAAGCACCTTGCGCACCAGGAACACATACTCGGCTGAGTATATTAGAATGTCATCTATATACTGTACACCACTACACCCTGCCCGTGCAGGTCCCTGAAAATCTTGTCTACAAAGTATTGGAAGACTGATGGAGCATTCATCAACCCGTACGGCACGACGAGGTACTCATAGTGCCCAGAGGTGGTACTAAATGCCGTCTTCCACTCATCCCCCTCCCGGATACGCACCAGGTTGTAAGCGCTCCTGAGATCCAATTTGCTGAAGAAGCGTGCCCCATGCAATGACTCTGTCACACTGGCTATGAGAGGCAGCGGGTAACTATACTTCACCGTGATCTGATTTATACCTCTACAGTCAATGCAAGGGTGTAAACCTCCATCATTCTTCTTCACAAAAAAAACCTCAAGGAGGCAGGTGAGGTGGAAGGCCGAATGTATTCGGAGACATACAGTATGTTTCCATAGCTGCCGTCTCCTCCTGTGACAGAGGATACACGTGACTCCTGGGAAGTGCTGTGTCTACCAGGAGATTTATCGCACAATCCCCCCGTCGATGGGGAGGTAGTTGAGTCGCCTTCTTTTTACAGAAGGCGAGAGCCAAATCGGCATATTCAGGGGGGATGTGCGTGGTGGAGACCTGGTTTGGACTCTCCACCGTAGTTGCACCTATGGAAACATCTATACACCTCCCTGAGCACTGATGTGACCATCCCTTGAGAGCCCTCTGTTGCCACGAAACAGTGGGGTCATGATAGGTCAACCAGGGAAGCCCCAACACCACAGGAAACGCAGTAGAATCGATCAAGAAGAGACTCTCCTCATGACCCTCCTACGTTATCATACATAGTGGAGCCAAGACCTCCTAAATCAGGCCCGACCCCAAAGGACGACTATCTAAGGCATGTACAGGGAAGGGAACATCAACAGGAACAATAGGGATCCCTAATCTAAGTGCAAATTAACGGTCAACAAAGTTCCCAGCTGTGCATGAATCTACTAGCACCTTATGCTGGGAATGCAGGGAAAACTAAGGAAATTCTATACATACACACATGTGCTCAACAGGGAGCTCTGAGTGAGTCGGGTGCCTACTCACCTGGGATGATCCACCAGTGCCCTGCCTGCTGCCTCGACTCCCTGAGGAACCACCCCAGCACCGACCAGCAGTGTGCCCTCTGCCGCCACAGGTAGTGCAGGAAACGGCCCCCCTTCCAGTCACCCTTAGAGCAGCAACTCCGAGCTCCATAGGTGTAGGATCGGAGGTGCTGGGGGATGGAATGGACGTACCCGATCCGGACGTCCGCGGGTGGCCAACAGGTTATCCAGCCAGACAGATAAACCTTTTCCACCAGCTGGTTGAAGGGACACAATCATGAAGTGGTGGATATTTCAAACTTTGTCCCTGCAGGTCAGCTCCCGCACTGTAAACATCCTCACGTAGACTACACCACGTAGACTACACCGGTAATAGTCGATCAGGGCCCTCTCATTCCATCCCGCACCGGCAGCCAGGGTCCTGAAGTCCAGTGCGAAGTCCTGTGTGCTCCTCATCTCCTGTCTGAGATGGAACAAGCGTTCCCCCGCCGCGCTCCCCTCTGGTGGATGATCGAAGACCGCCCGGATGCGGCGGGTGAAATCCTCATAGCGTACCAACGCTGCATCTATTCTGGGTCCAGGTGACGTCTACACTGGGTCCAGGTGACGGAGGGGTGGACAGCGGTGTGTGTTGGGGTGAAGTTGATTGGGGTGTGGGAAAACCCCCTCTCTCCCATCGCTTCATGGTGTGCAGCACGCGATCCATGGCTGTGCCAAGATTTTGGAGCATTGTCGCGTGCTGCTGAACGTGTTCCTCCACTGGTAACGGAGGACTGGGTGCACCTGCTGACTCCATAAGGGGGGTGTGTTTCTGTCATGTGTCAATGTGCAGCGGTTAGGAGTCATGCGCAGGACACAGAACTGAGTAAAATACGTACTTTACTCGAAAAGAAACAACAGAATATTTCCACGTAGGGAAAACACACCAGCTCACAGAAGTCTTGAACACTAAACAAAGAACAAACACGCACAAAACCATGTGGGAAGCAAAGTGTTAAATAGGGTATAAATATTAACATAATGGGAACCAGGTGTGTACAATCAAGACAATACATATGGAAAAAGAAACGTCGATCGGTGGCAGCTACAAAGCCGGGGACAACAGAGGCACCAACTTCGGCGGAAGTCGTGACACTTAAGATGAATGCACTAACTGTGAATCGCTCTGGATAAGAGCGTCTGGTAAATGGCTAAAATATTTTATTAATTATATCATTGTAATTATTATATATAATATGTAATCACTAGTGATGTGCACCGATATACAAAATTATATCAATATCAGTACCATTTTTGTGATTCCATATCGTATCGGTTTGCATAAAATATTTTGCACCTGTATATGTTCACTTTTCTGTTCACTTCCATGGCTCTTTGAAGTTCAGACAACTGTTAGCAGATTGTCCGTTGGGCCAGGCGTGAATATTCTGGTATTATAATATTGTATTCAAACTGGTTAGTTAGGGAGGCCTGTATTATAGGACCATCAACAGGCAACTAATTAAATATGCTAAATTGAGAGCCTGTGAGGTCTGTTTGAGGGTTTTGTGTATGCAGGAAAAGTAATGTGTTCTTTTTACAGAACAGTTGTCACGATTCCACCGGTGTCGGCTCCTCTCCTTGTTCGGGCGGCGTTCGGCGATCGACGTCACCGGCTTTCTAGCCATCGCCGCTCCATTTTTCATATTTCCATTTGTTTTGTCTTGTTCCATACACACCTGGTTTTCATTCTCTAATCACACAGCATGTATTTAGTCCTCTGTTCCCCTCCGTGTGAAATTGATTTTATGTCATGTGGGTGTTGTTACACGCCATACTTTTTGTCTATATTCCGTGTTTGGGCACATTTATGTACTGTTGTGCTTTCGTTGGACTGGAATAAAAGTGCGCCTGTTCACTACACTCTACTCTCCTGCACCTGACTTCGCCTCCAGTACACACACTTAACAATAGTAAAAATAATAAACTGACATTACAATATGATTTGCTCATATCGATATCAAATAACATTGAATAACACTATTGGTGCTCACAACTAATAATTACATATTTATGCATATGTGTATCACATTTGAATTTATGCATAATCAAATCATAGTTGTGGTGTGTTATGTTATAATTAATATAATATTGTTTTATGTGTATTCTACATGAATCTCTGTGTAGATGTACAACATGTTTCCCTGGTTGGGTCCGTGGATAAACAACCTGACACGTCTGAAAAATAATATTGCTGATATGAAGATGGAGGTGTGTCACGTTCTGACCTTTATTTCCTTTGTTTTGTATTTATTTAGTATGGTCAGGGCGTGAGTTGGGTGGGCAGTCTATGTTTGTTTTTCTATGATTTGGGGATTTGTATGTTTCGGCCTAGTATGGTTCTCAATCAGAGGCAGGTGTCATTAGTTGTCTCTGATTGAGATTCATACTTAGGTGGCCTGGGTTGCACTGTTTGTTTGTGGATGATTGTCTATGTTGATTGCTTGTGTCATCACAGTTCTCATTGAGCTTCACGGTCGTTATTTGTTTATTGTTTTTGTATTCAGTGTTCAGTACTTTCTTTAATTAAATATCAAGATGAACACAAACCACGCTGCGTTTTGGTCCGCCTTTCCTTCAACAGAAGTAAACCGTGACAAGGTGACAGAGCTGGTGAGGGGCCTGAAGGAGACTCTGAACCCTCATATGTGTAGAGGCTTTGTGGACTCGTTCCTCGTCCGAAAGCAAACCCTGGAGGTATGAAGACTTCATGCAGAATCTGCATCTCACTCATTCATAACAAATTGTTGCATTAATATTGCTCAGTATGACTATACAGAATATAATTAATCAATAAGGTCCGAGGGGGTGTGGTATATGATCAATTTACCACAGCTAAGTGCAGTGCCTGTATACAGTCCTTGTATATTGGCCATATTCCACAAAACCACAAAACCAAGAGGTGCCTTGCTGGTGTTATAAACTTGTTACCAAGTTATTTTGCGCCACACTAGTGGTATATTGTCTAAGTTACCAAGACATCCGGACAATCAGTATCCAGAAACCAAACTGCCGGGTTTATAATACTTATTACACCACCTTGTGGTTCACTTTACTGCTGAAAAACACAACTAACTTCAGTTGTCCAACACTAACATCCCACTGGGCACAGAAGTCAATTCAACATCTATTCGATGTTGATTCAACATAATTTAATTAAAATGACGTGGAAACAATGTTGATTCAACCAGTTTGACTGAATGCCAGCTGAGGGAGGATAGAACTAGAGTTTTCTCTGTATCAGTAGAATCACATGTAAACTCAGACTCAAACACTGAAACAGTTCCTCAGGCTGATTTAAAAGAATGTGTTGATTATCTGTTTTGTTTGCTTTTTTGTTATTTTCCATATTATGTCTATCTCTGATAAGCTACCCAGGAAAGGGCTAAAAATAGCCCATATTAATAATACATGTAGGCTTAGAAATAAGGTTAATACAATTAACTTGCTAACATCAGATATATTCATATATTAGCCATTTATGAGACTCACGTTGATAATTCATTTGATACATCATTAGCAATACAATGATATAACATCTACCGAAGACACAGGAATGCATATGGGGGAGTTGTTGCTGTACATATTCAAAGCCATATCCCAGTAATGCTTAGATAGGATCTCATGTTGTGGTTGCAGGATCACCTGCCTCCTCTAAAGCCTATTTTAGTGTAGCTCCTATAGGCCAGATATCCAGATAATGTGTGTGAAATGCTTGATGGGGGCTCCTGAGTGGCGCAGAGGTCTAAGGCACTGCATCTCAGTGCTAGAGGCATCACTACAGACCCTGGTTCGATTCCAGGCTGGCTCACAACTGGCCATGATTGGAGTCCCATAGGGCGACACACAATTGGGCCAGCAATGTTAGGGTTTGGCCGGGGTACACCGTCATGGTAAATAAGAATTTGTTCTTAACTGACTTGCTTAGTTAAATAAAAAAATAGTTTATGTGATATAAACAGAGAGGTCTTCTATCTTGGTTGTCATCAAGCTCTCCGCTGAAGAGGATGCATCTCACTGTAACCAGTGACTGTAATCTGGTTCAGGTTATTAATCAACCTACTAGTGTGCTTACAAACAGAACAGGAACGATCATCCACATGCCCTGTATTGATTACATTTGTCCTAATAATATAGATCTTTGTTCTAAGGCTGTATCCGTACCATTGGATGCAGTGATCACAATATCCAGTGGTTATTTCCAGGAAAGCGAAGCTTCTAAAAGATGGGACTAAAATAGTGTATGAGATCATACAAAAGATTTTCAAATCAAATGAAATTGTATTTGTCACATGTGCCGAATACAACAGTGAAATGCATATTTACAAGCCCTTAACCAACAATGACGTTTTAAGAAAAATACCTAAAAAAATAAGAAGTCACATTTTGCTGTGACACTTAAGTGGATGATGTTAAAAAATATTTGTTGGTCTCATGTGATTAATAAGGAGCATCCAGACGCTGCACTTGATGCATTTATGAAATTGCTTCTTCTAGTTATTGATAAACATGAACCTTTTAAGAAACTGGCTCCATGGATTGATGAGGAATTGAAAAACTGTATGGTTGAAAGAGATGGGGGCAAAAGGAGTGGCTAATAAGTCTGGCTGCACATCTGACTGACTGACTTACTGCAAATTGAGAAATAATGTGACTAAACTCAACAAAGAGTAGACACTGTATTATGAAGCCAAGATCAAGGATATAAAGAATGATGGGGGGGACTTTGGAGTACTTTAAATTGGGGCGGCAGGTAACCTAGTGGTTAGAGCGTTGGGCTAGTAACTGAAACGTAGCTGGCTTGAATCCCCGAGCTGACCAGGTCGCTGACCATCTGTCGTTCTGCCCCTGAACAAGGCAGTTAACTCACTGTTCCCCAGTAGGCTGTTATTGTAAATAAGAATTTGTTCTTAACTGACTTGCCTAGTTAAATAAATAAGAGGAAATTATGGTCAGAAAGACTAATTCTATTAAAATGGAATCAGATGGCTTATTTATCACAACAATTTGATGTTGCCAATTATTTTAATGATAAATTTGCCACCATGCCAATGAAGTTCAGCAGGAAATGCCAGCAAAACAGTGAGCCATAATATTCATGCATTTAAAAACCCACATAATTCAAATTTACAATGCTTTTCTTTCATTTTGTAAAGTTAGTGTGGGAGAGGTGACGAAATGATTGTCGATCAATAATGACAAACCTCCTGGCATTGACAACTGTCATGTCTTTAATCTGAGCCTAGTGAAGTGTTTGTCCTCAGGCCTGCTTCTAACAGCCAACCTATCATCTTACTGCCAGCTTTTAGTAAACTGTTGGGAAAAAATGGTGTTTGACCAAATACAATGCTATTTCTCTGTAAACAAATTAAGACTTTCAGAATGCTTATAGAGAAGGCCACTGAACATGCACTGGCACAGATGACTGATGATTGGTTTAAAGAAATGTATAATAAAAAGATTTCAGTGCTTTAATATTAGTGACCATAACGTGTTGACAAATCCTATGTGTTATGGCTTTTCAATGTCAGCTCTGAACCCACAATATGGCAATCTATCTAATAGAACCCAAGGGGGGTTTCTTTAATGGAAGCTTCTCTAATGTTAAACATGTAAAGTGTGGTGTACTGCATGGCAGCTCTCTTGGCCCTCTACTCTTTTCTATTTTATCAATGACCTGCCACTGGCATTAAACAGAACCTGTGTCCATGTAAGCTGATGATTCAACCCGTCAGCAATCACAGCTAGTGAAATCATGGGTGGCCAGTAATGGGTGGCCAGCAATAAACTGGTCCTGAACATATTCAAAATGAAGCATTGTATTGATACAAATCATTCCCTAAGTTCTGGACCTCAGCTGAATCTGGTAATTAATGGTGTGGCTGTTACTTGGTGTTATTTTAGATTGTAAACTCTCATGGTCAGAACATATTGATTCAATGATTGTAAAGATGAGGAAAGGACTGTCCGTGATAAATAGATGCTCTGCTTTTTTTAAGCAATGTATTTATAAAGCTCTTCTTACATCAGCTGATATCTCAAAGTGCTGTAAAGAAACCCAGCCTAAATCCCCAAACAGCAAACAATGCAGGTGTAGAAGCACCACTCTCCACAAAGCAAGCTCTAGTTTGATCTTATCTTAATTATTGTCCAGTCAAAAGAAGGGGCAACTTAAGCTGCCCAGAACAGCGTGACACATTTATCTCTTCATTGTAATCAGAGGGCTAATATCAATACTATGCATGCCAGTTTCTCTTGGCTAAGAGTTGAGGAAAGACTGACTGTACATAACTCATGTCATCTGAGGGTCTGTTTCTGTTAGGAATCTGGCAATATGGATTCTTTCTACCATGACGACAACCTGGTATTTAGTGTTGGTAACCTGTTTGCTGCTGGTACCGACACCACCGGGACAACCCTGCGCTGGGGTCTGCTGCTAATGGCCAAGTACCCCCATATACAGGGTAAGGAAACACACACACACACCACAGGAGGCTGCTGAGGGGAGGAGGGCTCATAATAATGGCTGGAATGGAGTGGTATCAAAAATATGGAAACCATGTGTTCGATTCCGTTCCAGCCATTACTATGAGCCCGTCCTCCCGAATTAAGGTGCCACCTGTGACACACAGACATGAAAGAGTAAAGCACTCATGGTGTTACAAGTTATAAACATTGGCAAAGGGCCAAATTGAAGAATATATTTTGAAACTAGACAAGGATGGCTTGGTTAATGAAGGTTAAACGTTAACTCAGGTTTATACACTGAGTGTACAAAACATTAGGAACATCTTCCTCAGAACAGCCTCAATTCGTTGGAGCATGGACTCTAGAAGGTGTCAAAAGCATTCCATAGAGATGCTGGCCCATGTTGAATCCAATGCTTTCCACAGTTGTGTCAAGTTGGCTGGATGTCCTTTGGGTGGTGGACCATTCTTGATACACACGGGAAACTGTTGAGTGTGAAAAACCCAGTGGTGTTGCAGTTCTTGATACAAACCGATACGCTTGGCACCTTCACCATACCCCGTTCAAAGGCACTTAAATCTTTTGTCTTGCCCATTCAACCTCTGAATGGAACGCATACACAATCCATGTCTCAAGACCCACTGGTTGACGCTTATTTATAAAACCCTCTTAAGCCTCACTCCCCCTATCTGAGATTTCTACTGCAGCCCTCATCCTCCACATACAACACCCATTCTTCCAGTCACATTCTGTTAAAGGTCCCCAAAGCACACACATCCCTGGGTCGCTTGTCTTTTCAGTTCGCTGCAGCTAGCGAATGTAACTGTAACGGTTCTCCTCCTCGTCATCTGAAGAGGAGTAGCAAGGATCGGACCAATGTGCAGCGTGGTAGGTGTCCATATTTTTAATAAAGAAATAGAACACTGAACAAAAACAACAAAGTGAACGAACAAAACCGAAACAGTTCTGTCTGATGCAGATACAAACAGAAAACAATCACACACAACTCAAAAGTGAAACTAGGCTACCTAGGTATGGTTCTTAATATAGGACAACGATTGACAGCTGCCTCTGATTGAGAACCATACAAGGCCAAACACAGAAATCCCAAATTATTGAAAAAATAACATAGACAGCCCACCCCAACTCACGCCCTGAACATACTAAAACAAAGACAAAACAAAGGAACTAAGGTCAGAACGTGGCAGTACCCCCCTCCCCCAGCTCAGGACAGACGGGTGGCTCTGACAGCTCAGGACAGACGGGCGGCTCTGGCAGCTCAGGACAGACTGGCGGCTCTGACAGCGCTGGACAGGCGGGAGCACCTGTAGGGAGAAGATGGAGAGACAGCCTGGTGCGGGGGGCTGCCACCGGAGGCCTGGTGCGTGGAGGAGGCAACGGATAGACCGGACCGTGGAGGCGCACTGGAGGTCTCGAGCACCGAGCCTGCACAACCCTACGTGGCTGGATACTCCCCGTAGCCAGGCCAGTGGGGCGAGGTGGAATAGACCGCACTGGGCTGTGCTGGCGAACCGGGGACACCCTGCGTAGGGCTGCCAGTCACAACAAAGACAAAACAAAGGAACTAAGGTCAGAACATGACAGGAACGAGCTGCAACAAACACTCAAACTGGACAGTTTTATCTCAATCTCTTCATTCAAAGACTCAATCATGGACAGTCTTACTGACAGTGGCTGATTTGCATGATGTATTGTTCTCTACCTTCCCTTTGTGCTGTTGTCTGTGCTGTTGTCTGTCACACCCTGACCATAGTTTACTTTGTATATTTCTATGTTTTGGTTGGTCAGGGTTAGTACCATGCTGTAGTTTGTTGTCATCTTATAGGTCTCTGATTCTTTAGGTATAGTGTTGTGGTCTCTCTGTGTTTGTGATGTGTGGTGTCCTAGTGTTTTTATTCGTGTTTTACGTTTGTTTTTTATCCCAGCCCCCCTTCACCACAAGAGAACCGTTACAAGTACCATGCTGTGTTGTCAGGCCTTTTGTGTTGTGGCCGTCATTGTAAATAAGCAGGATTTTGTTCTGAATTTAACTGACTTGCTTAGTTAAATAATGTCTCAATTGTCTCGAGGCTTAAAAATCCTTTGTTAACCTGTCTCCTCCCCTTCATTTACACTGATTGAAGTGGATTTAACAAGAGACAGTAAGAGATCATAACTTTCACCTGGTCAGTCTGTCATGGAAAGAAGAGCAGGAGTTTTTAATGTTTTGTATACTCAGTATACATTTCATTGTAGTAACTCCAACCCTCCCATCTTTCTGTCTCAGACCGGGTCCAGGAGGAGATCAGCAGGGTTATAGGAAGTCGTCAGCCCTTGGTAGAGGGCAGGAAGAACCTGCCCTACACTGATGCAGTGATCCATGAGACCCAGAGACTGGCTAGCATTGTAACTATGTCCATCCCTCACACCACCAGCAGAGATGTCACCTTCCAGGAATACTTCATCAAAAAGGTCAGATACGTGGATATCCAAATCAGATTTTTGAAATAATTCTGCCTGAAATGATTGCAATCCACTACTTTTTAAGTGTGCACTTCATTTATTAAACAAAGTTTCATTACTTTTACTCTGAATATAAGTGTCCTATGCTTCACTCTCACTGCAGGGGACGTCTGTGATTCCTTTATTGATGTTCGTCCTACAGGACAATAGTGAATGGGAGAGCCCCCACTCCTTTAACCCCTCCCACTTTCTGGATGAGCAGTGATGATTCGTCAACAGGGATGCCTTCATGGCCTTCTCTGCAGGTATATCAACTTCATCATTTAGCAAATTATTTCATTGCAAGAAGTAGAGAAATTGTGGTAGCCTCTTGGACAGACTTCATGCTATTTCCTATTTCTTTTGTCTCTCGCATGTCTGGGGGAGGGTCTGGGCAGGATGGAGCTCTTCCTCTTCACCTCCCTCCTGCAGTGCTTTCATTTCTCTCCTCCTCCTGGAGTAACAGAGGATGATCTGGACCTCACACCATCCGTGGGGTTCACCCTCCACCCTTCACCTCACCAGCTGTGTGCTGTGAGCCGGGTCTGAGATGAGTCTGGACCAATGTACAGTATATTACACACTGTTTAGAACAACTTCTTTACTTTAGCCAAACAAAGGGTTATGCTGAATTTAAAAAACATGGTGTTGTGAATGATCTGTAAGTCACTTTGGACAAAAACATCTGCTAAATGACATTATTGTAAACTGAAGAAATACCTTGCTAGGTACAGTAAATGTGTTTGTACCTTTTGCATCGCAACACCGGCGAGGAAGACGAATCAGATGTTTAAGTCAATTATAGAGAACAAAACATTTCCTACTAATACTCACATTTTAAAAAAATATATATATCTTAAAACATGTATATTTGTGATAGTGGATTTTCCTGTAGTGATATCAGTGTAACAGGTTTGTCCAGTTAGGGTAAAGAGGACCAATAGAAGCACTCAACCTTTCTTTATGTAGGGACCTTTAGACTGCATAAAAACAACCAAGACCTTTTACACAGAAACACAGAGACTGGTGTTATCAGCTGTAAATGTTGTCAAAGAGCCAACCTGAAGCATAGGTTATTGACCCAAGCTAAAGATCATTCTCTCTAATCCTGTGTTTGGTTTAGATGTGTTTGTTAACTATTAATGAATTAAAATAAAATGTATCTAGTATTGAACTGAACTGGTGCAACTGAATTCCTGGAAAAGCAAACTGAGCCAAGACTTAACACGAACAAAAAACAAAATAGGAATGAAAAAAGATTTGCCTGGGCATCAGAGGCCCATGTTGTCCAAAGGTGGGGAGGTGATAACTAATGTTTGGAAACTGTTGTCTGCCTCTGAGTAACTTGCCTGTCCAACCCAAATCTAAGAGCCTGTGTGTAGTTTGAATCCGAGCTCTCTGTTGTCTTTGGTACACACTTATAGGGTGGTGTAGGAGGAACCCTGTGACATCAGAAACAAACATATCCTAGCTATTGCATAATCCCCCCATCAGTTTGTTCATTACAGATAGGCTTTTAATTAAGCTTTTCTAGTCTATTTAATGAAAAAAGCATCTAATTAACGTGCACAGATGCAGAAGAGTAGGGAGGTAAGGCAATAAATAGGCCATAGAGGCGAAATAATTACAATTTAGCGTTAACACAGGAGTGATAGATGTGCAGATGATGTGCAAGTAGAGATACTGGGGTGCCAAAGAGCAAATGGATGAGTAACAATATGGGGATGTGGTAGTGGGGTGTGCTGTTTACAGATTGGCTGTGTTCAGGTACAGTGATCGGTAAAGGAAGTGTTGGCTTTGGGGATGACCAGTGAAATATACCTGCTGGAGAGCTTGCTACCGGTGGGTGTTGCCTACACACCCACACACAGGTCCAAAGGAAGAGAGACAGAGAGAGCCTGAGATTTCATAAAAGGTCAATTACATTTTAAAACCCTTCATTTCATCAAAAATGTTACTACCAGCATTTAAACATATTACCATTATTAAAGGTTACTATTCAATACTAAGCTACACCTCAAATGTTTTCTTACTAAACATTTATATAAATCCTACATATTACAACACAATACTACATTTTAATAGCCTTTAAATGTTTATGTATAATTGTTTTTGAACTGTATTCATATAAAACAATTATTTTGCTCCTTGATCAGGGCTTCTAAATCCACAGCTCGTAACTTGATGCAACCAGAGGGCAGAGGGCCGAGGAAGAGAGACAGAAGACCAGAGGAAGAGCTGTCAGTAGTTGAAGCTAAATACAGTACATGCTTCTTTTTAAAACCCTTTATTTTTTTCCTGCAAAATGTTACCATCCCCATTTAAACATATTACTACTATTATTATGTTGTAGGAAAGATTCTAAATGTGTTATGTTCATAGAAATAATGTTTCGAGTAAGTTTCTCTCTGCTTGTAACCTAGCACCCTGCCTATCTCACACGTGCACACACACACACACACTTGTCATAGGACAAGTCTAACACTTAGTTGTACTCAGGCAGACCTTCCCGGAAAATACTTTTTCATTTTTCAAGGGGTCACAAGCTCCCTCCATAAGTTAACTACAAAACTTTACCAACTGTTTCAAATGGTCAAACTCAGGCCTCCCCCATTCTCTACATAAATTCCCAACTGTTTCAATGTTTACACTTAGGCCTCCCCATTCACTACATGAATTCCCAAATGTTTCAAATTTTCAAAGACATTCAACTGTTCAACAAGGTCACTATACATCAATCACCAGGACATTTTTATTACAAACATATGCCTTACTTCAAAGGCACAACTGCACGATCATGTTACATAAGCACTCACTCGTATAGCATGAGAACATCCGGACAGGATGTCCATAGCATGAGACCATCCGGCCAGGATGTCCATAAAAGGGCATAAACAAGTGACACTAAAAATAGATCATCAATCACTTTTTGACACATGCCGTCTACTATATTCTCTCTGACAACATATAACAATTAGGTCTACATAGATTTCCTATAGTTGACATATCAATAGATGTCAAATTGTACACATATTTCGATAACAAACTATACCATCAACTCTCTGTGTCAAAGCAAAGGCCAAAAATGTTAGAGCACCATGGATGGATTCTGAATGAGTCGCTTAGTGTTATATCTATCTATATTTGACACAGACCTGTCCATCCCCTCAACTCTCTCTGGGCCAAAGTAATGAGCACAATAGAATGTATGATTGAGTTAATTGCTGGATGATAGTGTAAATTAAGAAACAAACTTTGGAATTGCCTGCAGAGTAAGGCATGAAGGCATCCCTCTTGACAAATCGACCTTTCTCATCCAGAAAGTGGGCGGGGTTGAAGGTGTGTGAGCTCTCCCATTCACTCCCGTCTTGTAGACCAAATGTCAGTTGAGGAAACAAGCGTCCCCTTCTTGATGAAGTGGAAGATGATGCCCTGGAAGGTGATGTCTCGCCTAGAGGTGTGAGGGATGGCCATGGGTAAAATGTTGGCTAGTCTCTGGGTTTCATGGATCACTGTATCAGTGTAGAGCATGTTCTTCCTAGATTTTGCTCACCTGAAGTAGAGTATATTGAGATAAATTGCAGGCCACACTACTTGCCTAGAGAGTTTTCAGCTATATTTTTCGTGGCTGTTTATTTACCACCACAGACAGATGCTGGCACTAAGACCGCACTCAGTCAGCTGTATAAGGCAATAAGCAAACAAGAAACCACTCACCCAGAGGCGGCGCTCGTAGTGGCCGGGGACTTTAATGCAGGGAAACTAAAATCAGTTCTACCAAATATCTAACATGTTAAATGTGCAACCAGAAGGAAACACATTTTAGGTCACCTGTACTCAACACACAGATGCGCGTACAAAGCTCTCCCTCGCCCTCCATTTGATAAATCCAACCACAACTCTATCCTCCTAATTCCTGCTTACAAGCAAAAATTAAGGCAGGAAGCACCAGCGACTTGGTCTATAAAATAAGTGGTCAGATGAAGCACTACAAACTACAGGACTGTTTTGCTATCACAGACTGGAACATGTTCCAGGACTCTTCCAAAGGTATTGAGGAGTACACCACATCAGTCACTGGCTTTATCAATAAGTGCATCGAGGATGTCGTCCCCACAGTGACTGTACGTACATACCCCAACCAGAGGCCATGGATTACAGGCAACATTCGCACTGAACTAAAGGGTAGAGCTGCCGCTTTCAAGGTGCGGGACTCTAACCCGGAAGCTTACAAGAGATCCTGCTATGTCCTGCGACGAACCATCAAACAGGCAAAGCGTCAATACAGGGCTAAGATTGAATCATACTACACTGTCTCCGAGTGCTCGTCTCATGTGGCAGGGCTTGCAAACTATTACAGACTACAAAGGGAAGCACAGCTGGAAGCTGCCCAGTGACACAGGCCTACCAGATGAGCTAAATCACTTCTATGCTCACTTCGAGGCAAGCAACACTGAGGCATGCATGAGAGCATCAGCTGTTCCGGATGACTGTGTGATCATGCTCTCCGTAGCCGACGTGAGTAAGACCTTAAAACAGATCAACATACACAAGGCTGCGGGGCCAGACGGATTTCCAGGATGTGTGCACCGGGCCAGACCATCATAGTCCCTGTGCCCAAGAACACAAAGGCAACCTGCCTAAATGACTACAGACCCGTAGCGCTCATGTCCGTAGCCATGAAGTGCTTTGAAAGGTTGATAATGGCTCACATCAACACCATTATCCCAGAAACCCTAGACCCACACCAATTTGCATACCGCCCAAACAGATCCACAGATGATGCAATCTCTATTGCACTCCACACTGCCCTTTCCCACCTGGACAGAAGCAAGACTAAAGAGATGATTGTGGACTACAGGAAAAGGAGGACCAAGCACGCCCCCATTCTCATCGACGGGGCTGTAGTGGAGCAGGTTGAGAGCTTCAAGTTCCACGGTGTCCACATCAACAACAAACTAGAATGGTCCAAACACACCAAGACAGTCATGAAGAGGGCGCGACAAAGCCTATTCCCCCTCAAGAAACTAAAAAGATGTGGCATTGTTCCTGAGATCCTCAAAAGGTTCTACAGCTGCAACATCGAGAGCACTGGTTGCATCACTGCCTGGTTCGGCAATTGCTCGGCCTCTGACCGCAAGGAATTACAGAGGGTAGTGCGTACAGCCCAGTACATCACTGGGGCTAAGCTGCCTGCCATCCAGGACCTCTACACCAGGCGGTGTCAGAGGAAGGCCCAAAAAATGTGCATTATGTGCCCCCCCACCCCCAAACCCTCTTTTTAAGCTGCTGCTATTTTCTGTTAATCATATATGCATAGTCACTGTAACTATACATTCACATACTTACTACCTCAATTGGGCCGACCAACCTGTGCTCCCGCACATTGGTTAACCGGGCTATCTGCATTGCGACCCACCACCCACCACCTGCCAACCCCTCTTTTACGCTACTGCTACTCTCTGTTCATCATATTTGCGTAGTCACTTTAACCATATCTACATGTACATTCTAACTCAATCAGCCTGACTAACCGGTGTCTGTATGTTGCCTTGCTACTCTATGTAGCCTGTCTTTTTACTGTTTTATTTCTTTACTTACCTATTGTTCACTTTTCTTTCACTATTGGTTAGATCCTGTAAGTAAGCATTTCACTGTAAGGTTTCACCTGTTGTATTCGGCGCACGTGACAAATACACTTTGATTTGATTCGTTTTTTTATATTTTCTGGTTCAAAGTTTGGCTTTTTCAAAAGAGGCTTTATTACTGCCACTTTTAGTGAGTTTGGTACACATCTGGTGGATAGAGAGCCGTTTATTATGTTCAACATAGCAGGGCCAAGTACAGGAAGCAGCTCTTTCAGTAGTTTAGTTGGAATAGGGTCCAGTATGCAGCTTGAAGGTTTAGAGGCCATGATTATTTTCTTCAATGTGTCAAGAGATACAGTATTAAAAAAGTTGCGTGTCTCTCTTGATCCTAGGTCCTAGCAAAGTTGTGCAGACTCAGGACAACTGAGCTTTGGAGAAATACACAGATTTAAAGAGGAGTCCGTAATTTGCTTTCTACTGATAATGATCTTTTCGTCAAAGAAGTTCATGAATTTATCAATTCTGAAGTGAAAGCCATCCTCTCTTGGGGAATGCTGCTTTTAAGTTAGCTTCAGATCCACAACATTTATTCTTACGGGACAAAACTAGGTCCAGAGTATGACTGTGGCAGTGAGTAGGTCGGGAGACATGTTGGACAAAACCCACTCGATGATGATGATGGCTCAGAAAGCCTTTTGGAGTGGGTCTGTGGACTTTTCCATGTGAATATTCACCAAAAATGTTAATATTATCTGCCATGACTATAAGGTCCGATAGGAATTCAGGGAACTCAGTGAGGAAAGCTGCATATGGGCCAGGAGGCCTGTAAACAGTAGCTATAAAAAGTGATTGAGTAGGCTACATAGATTTCATGACTAGAAGCTCAAAATACGAAAACGCAATCTTTTTTTTTGTAAATTGAAACTAGCTATCATAAATGTTAGCAACACCTCCACCTTTGCAGGATGCGCGGGGGATATGGTCACTAGTGTAACCAGGAGGTGAGGCCTCATTTAACACAGTAAATTCATCAGGCTTTAGCCATGTTTCAGTAAGGCCAATCACATCAAGATTATGATCAGTGATTAGTTAATTGACTATAACTGCCTTGAAAGTGAGGTATCTTACATTAAGTAGCCCTTTTCTGAGATGTGAGATATCACAATCTCTTTCAATGATGACAGGAATGGAGGAGGTCTATATTCCAGTGAGATTGCTAAGGAGAACACCACCACATTCAGTTTTGCCCAAACTAGATCGAGGCACAGACACTGTCTCAATGGCGATAGTTGAGCTGAGTACACTGACTCTGCTAGTGGCAGACTCCACTAAGTTTGCAGGCTGGCCATCTCATTGTGAGCTAGGGGAGTTAGAGCCCTGTCTATGTTCGTAGGTAAGATGAGAGCACCCCTCCAGCTAAGATGGAGACTGTCACTCCTCAGCAGGCCAGGCTTGGTCCTGTTTGTGTGTGAGTCCCAGGAAGAGTGACAATTATGTACAAATGCTATCTTTTGGGAGGGGCAGAAAACAGTTTTCCAACAGCGATTGAGTTGTGAGACTCTGCTGTAGAGCTCATCACTCCCCCTAACTGGGAGGGGGCCCAGAGACAATTACTCGATGCCGACACATCTCTCTAGCTGATTTACATGCTGACGCTATGTTGCCCTCTGACTTTTTCATCCTAACATCGTTGGTGCCGACGTGGATAACAATATGCCTATGCTCTCTACACTCGCCAGTTTTAGCTTTAGCCAGCATCATCTTCAGATTAGCCTTAACGTCGCTAGCCCTGCCCCCTGGTAAACAGTGTATGATCGCTGGATGATTCGTTTTAAGTCTTATATTGTGGGTAATGGAGTCACCAATGACTAGTGTTTTCAATTTGTCAGAGCTAATGGTGGGAGGCTTCGGCGTCTCAGACAGGAGGAGGAGAGACCAGAGAAGGCTTGGCCTCTGACTCCAACTGTCATGAATTTTATGAATAATGACTAAATGATGTATACATTTAACGTAGAACTATAACTAACAGAATACTACCCTGTCACTGTATGATTGTATGAAACTTATTAGAATCGTAAAACTAAATCTGATGTGTGTAGTTTTAGTCAAGAATTAGAACAAGGACTTTCTGTTCCTTTTTAGTATGTAAGCAGGGTGTAAGTATGAAACAAATTGAGCTATCGTCAGACAAGCTGTACTACTGTGTTCTTTACAGGACATGCTGTCCCCACTCAGGGAGGTTAGAGACCTGGGCTTGTAGTAGATTGTCTGCCACCTGTTATGCAATGTATGCCCTTCCTCCAGTCCACTTACAGATGTCTGAACAAGAGAGCCTCATTGAAATTGCAACAAGCGGTACTGTGAAAATTTAATTTAATCAGAAGCCACTACCAGATTTCTGGATTGGGCTCCACTCAGAGTATCCTGCCTTTTCAAATTGAGCTGTTAAGACAGTGATGCCCTTTGCAACCACGTACCTATGTGAGAGTGGATTCTCGGCCCTCAATAATATGAAACCTAAATACATGCACAGACTGTGTGTGGAAAATGATTTAAGACTGAGACTCTCTCTAATACAACCAAACATTGCAGAGTTATGTGCATCCTTTCAAGCACACCCTTCTCATTAACCTGTGGAGATGAACAAATAAGGTTTTATATGTAAGATGGCTAAATAAAGAGCTAAATGTTTTATTATTGTATTATTATTGGTGCCCTGGTCCTATAAGAGCTCTTTGTCACTTACCATGAGCTAGATTGTGACAAAGACTCACACTCATTCGTATTAATAAATGTATCGTATACTGTGTGTTTGGCACGCTACAATGATGAGTGTGCTAACCCTGGTGATAGAGGGGGTATGCAGCAGGGGGTGGAATGTTTGAAGGGTTACGGACCTATAAAAGTTTGGGAACCACTGCTCGACACTATTTCTTGTCACATAAACTGAAATTAGGTGAACTATTACAGCTATTTCTGCATATTGCACTTTAAACATATTTACACATACCTTCACATACTGTTGTCAAAACAGAAATTAGTATGACATCCAGGCATGTAGAGTATACTCTAATTTCCTAAATGTTGTATACTATAAAAGAAAAAATATTGCATACTCGAATGGCAAACTATACTGAACAAAAATATAAATGCAACATGCAGCAATTTCTACGATTTTACTGAGTTACAGTTCATAGAAGGAAATCAGTCAATTGAAATATGAATTTGGCCCTAATCTATGGATTTCACATGACTGGGCAGGGGTACAGCCATGGGTGGGCCTGGGCCCACCCACTTGGGAGCCAGTCCCAGCCAATTGGAATGAGTTTTTCCCCACAAAGGGCTTTATTACAGACAGAAATAGTCCTCAGCACCCCCCCTCCACCTCATCAGACGATCCCGCAGGTGAATAAGCCGGATGTGGAGGTCCTGGGCTGCCGTGGTTACATGTGCTCTGCGGCTGTGAGGCTGGTAGGATGTACTGCCAAATTCTGTTGGAGGCAGCTTATGGTAGAGAAATCAACATTCAGTTCTCTGGCAACAGCTCTGTTGGACATTTCTGCAGTCAGCATGCCAATTGCATGCTCCCTCAAATCTTTAGACATCTGTGGCATTGTGTTGTGTGACAAAACTGCACATTTTAGAATGGTCATTTATTGTCCCCAGCAGAAGGTGCACCTGTGTAATTATTATGCAATTGAAACAGCTTCTTGATATGACATACCTGTCAGGTGGATGGATTATCTTGGCAAAGGAGAACTGCTCACCAACAGGGAGGTAAACACATTTGTGCTCAGAATTTGACCAGGGACTGTAGTGATGCCTCTTGCACTTAGATGCAGAGCCCTAGACAGATGCGCTACTCGGGAGCCCAGGGATGTAAACACATTTGTGCTCAGATTGAGAAAAATAAGCGTATGGAACATTTCCGGCAACTTTTACTTCAGCTCATGAAACATGGGACCAACACTTCACATGTTGCATTTATATTTTTGTTCAGTATATTTAGGATGCAAGTATGGGTATTCAGACATGTTCTATTATTTTTTATTTTGGGGAGGGGGGGCAAACTCCAACCTTGAGGGGGGGTGTCCACAGAAACTACTTGACATGTTCTATAGATACTGATATTGACAACCTGAAGTCAGTTTACTTTTAAGGTAGAAGAACACAAGTCATGTTTAGTGGATAAACTGTGTCAGAGGTCTTTTCTGTCAACAAACATTTATTTGTAAAACTGTAGCAAACGGAACACTATGTACTTGGAGCTTGAGTCATGACGTCCATTAGCCAACTAAAAGCAGGCATAATGTGCTGAAATCCATTCTATAATTTTACTTACTGAATGTTTGAAAACTGAAAACCATAGCCAGATAAAACAATCTTACAAATCACATCAACAACCTAGGACTGGGTGGTATGGCCAAAATATATATTATCATTTATTATTATAATAAAAGTTCTACATTTGCTGTATGAGTTGTGCATTACCCTAGGGTGGCCACATACATTCTAATTGATTTCAGTGGGGCTTTTCCATTTGGATTAATTGTATACTGTTTATAGTTCAACCAGAAGTTGAACTCATTTGAGATCATTTCCACACTGCCACATAGTGCTGCACGATACAGGCAAAAAATCTAGGCCTTATTTTTTCCAAAATATTGCAACTGTGATTTGACTTGCAATGTAGATCAAAACACTTGGTTGAACTGTTGGAATCATGGAAATATAATACATGTTCTAATTCTATAGTTAGAATGTGATAGTGGGCAAAAAGCCAAGAGGTGTTCAAAGAATTAGAATACTAACAGGATATCTATGGAGGAAGTACACTATATATTCAAAAGTATGTGGACACCACTTCCAATTAGTGGTCTCGTCTCTTTCAGCCACATCCACTGCTGACAGGTGTATAAAATCAAGCACACCACCATGCAATCTCCATAGACAAACATTGGCAGTAGAATGGCCTTACTGAAGAGCTCAGTAACTTACAATGTGGACCGTAATAGGATGCCACCTTTCTAAAAGTAAATTTGTCAAATTTCTGCTAGAGCTACCCTGGTCAACTGTAAGTGCTGTTATTGTGAAGTAGAAATGTCTAGGAACAACAACAGCTCAGCCTCGAAGTGGTAAACCACATGGGACTGCCGAGTGCTGAAGCGTAAAAATCGGTTGCAGCACTTACTACCGAGTTCCAAACTGCCTCTGGAAGCAACTTCAGCACATTAACTGTTTGTTGGGAGCTTCATGAAATGGGTTTCCATGGCCGAGCAGATGCACACAAGCCTAAGAGTACCATGGTGTAAAGCTTGCCGCCATTGGAGTCTGGAGCAGTGGAAACGTGTTCTCTGGAGTGATGAATCACGCTTCACCATCTGGCAGACCGACGGACGAATCTGGGTTTGGCGGATGCCAGTAGAACGCTACCTGCCCGAATCCATGGTGCCAACTGTGCATTTTGGTGGAGGAGGAATAACGGTCTGGGGCTGTTTTTCATGGTTTGGGCTAGGTCCCTTAGTTCCAGTGAAGGGAAATCTTAACGCTACAGCACACAATGACATTCGAGACGGTTTTGTGCTTCCAACTTTGTGGCAACCATTTGGGGAAGGCCCTTTCCTGTTTCATGACAATACCTCATTGCACAGATGCAGAAGAGTAGGGAGGTAAGGCAATAAATAGGCCATAGAGGCGAAATAATTACAATTTAGCGTTAACACTGGAGTGATAGATGTGCAGATGATGATGTGCAAGTAGAGATACTGGGGTGCCAAAGAGCAAATGGATGAGTAACAATATGGGGATGAGGTAGTGGGGTGTGCTGTTTACAGATTGGCTGTGTTCAGGTACAGTGATCGGTAAAGGAAGTGTTGGCTTTGGGGATGACCAGTGAAATATACCTGCTGGAGAGCTTGCTACCGGTGGGTGTTGCATACACACCCACACACAGGTCCAGAGGAAGAGAGACAGAGAGAGCCTGAGATTTCATTAAAGGTAAATTACATTTTAAAACCCTTCATTTCATCAAAAATGTTACTACCAGCATTTAAACATATTACCATTATTAAAAGTTACTATTCAATATTAAGCTACACCTCAAATGTTTTCTTACTAAACATTGATATAAATCCTACATATTACAACACAATACTACATTTTAATAGCCTTTAAATGTTTATGTATAATTGTTTTTGAACTGTATTCATATAAATAATGCCTTTGCTCCTTGATCAGGGCTTCTAAATCCACAGCTCGTAACTTGATGCAACCAGAGGGCAGAGGGCCGAGGAAGAGAGACAGAAGACCAGAGGAAGAGCTGTCAGTAGTTGAAGCTAAATACAGTACATGCTTCTTTTTAAAACCCTTTATTTTTTTCCTGCAAAATGTTACCATCCCCATTTAAACATATTACTACTATTATTATGTTGTAGGAAAGATTCTAAATGTGTTATGTTCATAGAAATAATGTTTTGAGTAAGTTTCTCTCTGCTTGTAACCTAGCACCCTGCCTATCTCACACGTGCACACACACACACACACACACACACACACACACACACACACACTTGTCATAGGACAAGTCTAACACTTAGTTATACTCGGGCAGACCTACCCGGAAAATACTTTTTCATTTTACAAGGGGTCACAAGCTCCCTCCATAAGTTAACTACAAAACTTTACCAACTGTTTCAAATGGTCAAACTCAGGCCTCCCCATTCTGTACATACATTCCCAACTGTTTCAATGTTTACACTCAGGCCTCCATTCTGTACATAAATTCCCAACTGTTTCAATGTTTACACTCAGGCCTCCCCCATTCTCTACATAAATACCCAACTGTTTCAATGTTTACACTCAGGCCTCCCCATTCTCTACATAAATACCCAACTGTTTAAATGTTTACACTCAGGCCTCCCCATTCTCTACATAAATACCCAACTGTTTCAATGTTTACACTCAGGCCTCCCCCATTCTCTACATAAATTCCCAACTGTTTCAATGCACTCAGGCCTCCATTCTCTACATAAATTCCCAACTGTTTCAATGTTTACACTCAAGCCTCCCCATTCTCTACATAAATTCCCAACTGTTTCAATGTTTACACTCAGGCCTCCATTCTCTACATAAATTCCCAACTGTTTCAATGTTTACACTTAGGCCTCCCCCATTCTCTACATAAATTCCCAACTGTTTCAATGATTACACTTAGGCATCCACATTCTCTACATAAATACCCAACTGTTTAAAATTGTCAAACTCAGGCCTCCATTCACTACATGAATTCCCAAATGTTTCAAATTTTCAAACACATTCAACAGTTCAACAAGGTCACTATACTCAATCAACAGGACATTTTTATTACAAACATATGCTTTACTTCAAAGGCACAGTTGCACGATCATGTTACATAAGCACTCACTCTATAGCATGAGAAAATCCGGACAGGATTTCCATAGCGTGAGAACATCCGGACAGGATGTCCATAAAAGGGCATAAACAAGTAACACTAAAAATAGATCATCAATCACTTTTTGACACATGCCGTCTACTATATTCTCTCTGACACCATATAACAATTAGGTCTACATATATTTCCTATAGTTGACATATCAATAGATGTCAAATTGTACACACATTTCTATAACATAAACTATACCATCAACTCTCTGGGTCAAAGCAATGGCCAAAAATGTTAGAGCACCATAGATGGATTCTGAATGAGTCGCTTTGTGTTATATGTATCTATATTTTTCACAGACCCGTCCATCCCCTCAACTCTCTCTGGGCCAAAGTAATGAGCACAATAGAATGTATGATTGAGTTAATTGCTGAATGATAGGGTAAATTAAGAAACAAACATTGGAATTGCCTGCAAAGTAGGGCATGAAGGCATCCCTCTTAACAAATCGACCTTTCTCATCCAAAAAGTGGGCGGGGTTGAAGGTGTGTGAGCTCTCCCATTCACTCCCGTCTTATAGAACAAACGTCAGTCGAGGAAACAAGCGTCCCCTTCTTGATGAAGTGGAAGATGATGCCCTGGAAGGTGAAATCTCACCTAGAGGTGTGAGGTTTTAACTGTAACCCTGTTCCTGTAGTAGAGCTACTCTCCTGTAGGTTTTAACTGTAACCCTGTTCCTGTAGTAGAGCTACTCTCCTGTAGGTTTTAACTCCAACCCTGTTCCTGTAATAGAGCTACTCTCCTGTAGGTTTTAACTGTAACACTGTCCCTGTAGTAGAGCTACTCTACTGTAGGTTTTAAATCAAATCAAATCAAATTTATTTATATAGCCCTTTGTACATCAGCTGATATCTCAAAGTGCTGTACAGAAACCCAGCCTAAAACCCCAAACAGCAAGCAATGCAGGTCTAGAAAGGCCAAAACCTAGGAAGAAACCTAGAGAGGAACCAGGCTATGTGGGGTGGCCAGTCCTCTTCTGGCTGTGCCGGGTGGAGATTATAACAGAACATGGCCAAGATGTTCAAATGTTCATAAATGACCAGCATGGTCGAAGGTTTTAACTGTATCCCTGTTCCTGTAGTAGAGCTACTCTCCTGTAGGTTTTAACTCCAACCCTGTTCCTGTAGTAGAGCTACTCTCCTGTAGGTTTTAACTCCAACCCTGTTCCTGTAGTTGAGCTACTCTCCTGTAGGTTTTAACTCCAACCCTGTTCCTGTAGTTGAGCTACTCTCCTGTAGGTTTTAACTTCAACACTGTTCCTGGAGACCTCCCTCATCTCCTTCTTGTTGTTTTCAATATTCTTTAACAAAAGCTTATTGGTTTTCAGCCAAGGTCCCAGCCATGGGAATATGTTGTACCACTATCTTCCCATAAACAAAAAGTAAAGCATAAATGTAGCCTACAACAAATTGAATATTTAGTTTATTTTAATGGTTCAGTCAAGTGTGAACAGTTTGGCATTATTCTCTAAGAGTGAGAAACAAAGTAAACATCATGTACCTGCATTGAAACAGAGCCACTAATTCTGAGGTTCTCATTGGCTTGGATCTTGGGGTCAGAGTATTCAAACCTGCTGCCATACACAATGTTGGAGATACATTGGAGACATCATAATTCATTGGCTGGGTTGTGTCAAATGCTTTACCTGTCACAAAGCCCAACAGAAAGAGAATTAGCAAAACTAAGAACATGTATATATTTGTTATCTTATTTGGGTTTTCAAAAATCGGAACTTCAAATTTTTACCCTCATGTTATTTCTAACAATTGAATTAGGTAGCGAATTTCCTCCTCACTTCCTTTCTTGCCCATGCCAAAGTCTAAGGTTCGCTACGGAAAAGCATATTGTCTCTTTCCATGAGTTTCCATTGGCAACCAGAATACCTGTAGAAAAGTCACATTGTGCGGGTGTCAGGAATTAATCATGTCAGGAGAGAATAATATCTTTGTCAAATATTTGGGTCTGGAGTTACAGCACCAACTATGCCACAGACCATTGTGTAGAATGCAACAGTTAACTGGATTACAGGTTTGGACATTACCATGTCCACTGGTGAAATCTTAGGACACAGGCGGCATTCCCCGGTCCCCAAACTCCTCTGCATGGTTGACCAGCGCCTGCTTGACCATCTTGTATCCTGCCATCTTGTACCATCTTGTATCCAACCACTTTCTTGGGTCCAAAGTGAACCGTAAAGATGGAGCCATATTTATTGGATAGCTGGAGGGATAAAGCATACAGATAAAGTCTACCTATAGATACTGGTGTACCGGACTGTAACAAATCTATTCTTTGTCTGAGGAAGAGTAGTCAAGATCAGACCAATATGCAGCGTGGTAAGTGTCCATGTTAATTTATTAGAACTGAACACACAAAACAACACCGTGAATGACAGAAACAAAACAGTCCTGTCAGGTGAAACAACACACTAAACAGAAAATAACTACCCACGAATCATAGTGGGAACACAGGCTACCTAAGTATGGTTCTCAATCAGAAACAACTATTGACAGCTGCCTCTGATTGGGAACCATACCAGGCCAAAAGCAGAAATACAAAACGTAGAACAAAAACATAGAATGCCCACCCCAACTCACGCCCTGACCAAACTAAAATAGAGACATAAAAAGGAACTAAGGTCAGGACGTGACACGGACAGCCGCACAATAAAAATCACAGTAAATTGAACTCTTACTGAAGAAAATGTAACTCTGCCACAGATAACATTTGGTCCCAGTCTAAAGAGAGTAAAACCTACTCTGGTCATTTTTTTCAGAGATGTGTATGTTCAATTTATTGTTGATATTTAACTCTGCGTCATTGCATTTCCCTCTGTACACTATTAATTGTAATATCTCTGTTACTTTTTTGTTCACTATTCTAAAGTGTATTATTTAGAGTAATGTTGACTCATATAATCACAACAGTTAATTCAACTTCTATTTTGTCAAACTCAAAACTATTTTGGGTTTATATGGTTCCATTTGAGTTGTAAAATCTAATTTATGTATTTCTTAATGTGTCGTATTATGGTGGCTTGGTTGTGAAATCCAATGTCTATTGGTATCCATTGAAGATAAATCATTTCCAGCAATTTTACATTTCCCACAATTTACATTCAGAATGCAAGTCAGCCTTCTCAGTAAAGGTTGCAATAAATCCAACCACTTACAGATTAGATTAGGAAAATGTACAGTATGTTACATATCATTGTGTAGCATAAAATTAATGTATAGTACCAGTCAAATGTTGACACACCTACTCATGCAAGTTTTAATTTAATTTGTACTATTTTCTACATTGTAGAATAACAGTGAAGACATCAATACTACCCACTATAAAATAGCACATATGGAATCATGTAGTAACCAAAAAGTTAAAAACAAAAATATATTTTATAATTTCGATTCCTCAAAGTAGCCACCCTTTGCCTTGATGACAACTTAGCACACTCTTGGCATTTTCTCAACCAGCTTCAACTGGAATGCTTTTCCAACAGTCTTGAAGGAGTTCCCACATATACTGAGCACTTGTTGGCTGTTTTTCCTTCACTCTGTGGTCGGACTCATCTCAAACCACCTCAACTGGGTTGAGGTTGGGTGACTGTGTAGGCCAGATCATCTGATGCAGCACTCCATCACTCCTTCTAGGTCAAATAGCCCGTACACAGCCTGGAGATGTGTTTTGGATCATTGTCCTGATGAAAAACAAATGATAGTGGGACTAAGCGCAAACCAGATGGGAAAGTGTATCACTGCAGAATGCTGTGGTAGCCATGCTGGTTAAGTGTGCTTTGAGTACCCCCACACCATCATACCTCTTCCTCCATGCTTCACTGTGGGAACTACACATGAGGCGATCATCCGTTCACCTACAGTACTCTCCGTCTCACAAAGACACAGCGGTTGGAACCAAAGATCTCACATTTGGACTCTTCAGACCAAAGGACAGATTTCCACCAGTCTAATTGTCCACTGCTCGTGTTTCTTGGCCCAAGCAAATCTCGTATTATTGGTTTCCTTTAGTACTGGTTTCTTTGCAGCAATTTGATCATGAAGGGCTGATTCATGCAGTCTCATCTGAACAGTTGATCTGGAGATGTATCTATTATTTGAACTCTGTGAAGCATTTATTTGGGCTGCAATTTCTGAGGCTAGTAACTCCAATGAACTTATCCTCTGCAGCAGAGGTAACTCTGGGTCTTCCTTTCCTGTGGCAGTCCTCATGAGAGCCAGTTTCATTTTAGTGCTTGATGTTTTTGCGACTGCACATGAGGAAATGTTAAAAGTTCTTGAAACATTCCAGATTGACTGATCTTCATGTCTTAAAGTAATGATGGACTGTCCATTCTCCTTGCTCAATTGAGCTGATCTTGCCATAATAAGGACTTGATCTTTTACCAAATAGGTCTTCTGTATGCCACCCCTACCTTGCCACAACACAACTGATTGGCTGAAACGCATTAATTAAGGAAAGAAATTCCACAAATGAACTTTTAACAAGGAACACCTGTTAATTGAAATGCATTCCAGGTGACAACCTCATGAAGCTGGTTGAGAGAATGCCAAGCGTGTGCAAAGCTGTCATCAAGGCAAAGGGTGGCTAATTTGAAGAATCTCAAATATAAAATATATTTTGATTTGTTTGACACGTTTATGGTTAATACATGATTCCAAGTGGTATTTCATAGTTTTGATGTCTTCACTATTATTCAACAATGTAGAAAAGTAAAGAAAAACCCTGGAATAAGTAGGTGTGTCCAAACTTTTCACTGGTACAATACATGCGAAGACACAGACATTGAAACAAACATTTCAAAGAATCTACCTGCAACAGAGCATGCTGGGAAATATGACAATAAGGCCCCTCCCACATATGTGGATACTCCATAGTTTTAACTCCCTGTCTCTGATTACTCTTAAAGACAGGAAGCAAACCAAAAAGGTGGAGCAAAATTAAATCAGACAAAATACTGTTTTTCTAGAAATCATCTTCTGAGAGCCCACTAAAGGTGTTGACCCTACACATCTCTCAAGACAACTGGAGCACTGTAACAGCCAGTCTTAAATTGCACCTTGTCCAGCACAGGTGAAATACCTTCCTTCTAAGAAGATAGCAACCAACACAGGTGTAACACATACTGACTAACGAGGTGACACCAATTGGTGCGCCCTACGTGCTGAAATCCATATATGGAAAAACCAAAACCTTTAATACCTATTTTGGGGTGGCGTGTAGGTGTGTAGGGGTTATAGTGAGTACTATATTACTGTAGTACTATATATATACTGTTTTTAAAACAAACATGTTTTAAGTGAGAAGACTGCATTGGTCTGAAACCAAAAAAGAAAGGAAATTCACAAGCACCAAAATGCCTACTCCACCCATTCTCTACCAACGTTTTCCAGCCCATAGTTTTGGTATATTGTACTATAAACCATGTGTATGCAGGTTTCTCAGGATTCAAATCTCCTCAAAAAATCAGGAAAATACACATTTTAAACTTCAGGAAAATACGTATTTTCACCTTTCATTCAAAACCTAAAATGAGCCCAACTTCAACATCTGGAATAGACGTATTTTGAACGCTTACTGCTTACTGGGTTCAGATTTCTGGGAACACACTGAAAACTAACATGACACTGTTAATCAGTCAGTGCAAATTGGGATTAAAATGGCATGAGGAAAATTGCATTGACTGAAGAGAAGAGGGTGTACTGAATTAATGCATCATAAAGATAGGGCTGGAATTGGTTCTGGATGCTCGAGCAGGAACGTGTCTGTCTCGTGTGTTTATCTAGATAATTAGGTAGCTAGCATGTGTACACTCACTGCAATGCACAGCCAATGCGCTACTTGCATGTACATTGGCTGGGTTTAGATTCAACTTTGCCAACTGTTTCTTATCAAGAAGATTTGTTTAATTATTTTCAGTTTGTGTTGTGAGAGGTTGAGGAAATGTAGACTAGCTATCAGTGTTTGTGCTGAAACTTACATCTGGCTGCACACGTAGCCATCTAGCCAATTTTGAGCTTAAATGATTTAAGCTATTAAAAACCTCTTCAGGATTGGTGGGTCCCCTGTGGGATGGTTGAGCTAAAGTAGGCTAATGCGATTAGCATGAGGTTGTAAGTAACAAGAAAATGTCCCAGGACATAGATATATCTGATATTGGCAGAAAGCTTAAATTCTTGTTAATCTAACTGTACTGTGCAATTTACAGTAGCTATTACATTGAAAGAATACCATGCTATTGTTTGAGGAGAGTGCACAGTTTTGAACATGCACAGTTATTAATGAACAAATTAGGCACATTTTGGGCAGTCTTGATACAACAAGAACAGAAATGCAATGGCTCATTGGATCAGTATAAAACGTTGCACATACACTGTTGCTATCTAGTGGCCAAAATCAAAATTGCACGTCGGCTGAAATAATACATTTTGGACTTTCTCTTGCATTTCAAAGATGGCACAAAAAAAATACAAAAAAAAGAGACTATCACAGTGCAGGTGCATTTATACGGAGACTTGATTACACACAGGTGGATTGTATTTATCATCATTAGTCATTTAGGTCAACATTGGATCATTCAGAGATCCTCACTGAACTTCTGGAGAGAGTTTGCTGCACTGAAAGTAAAGGGGCTGAATAATTTTGCACGCCCAATTTTTCAGTTTTTGATTTGTTAAAAAAGTTTGAAATATCCAATAAATGTCGTTCCACTTCATGATTGTGTCCCACTTGTTGTTGATTCTTCACAAAAAAATACAGTTTTATATCTTTATGTTTGAAGCCTGAAATGTGGCAAAAGGTCGCAAAGTTCAAGGGGGCCGAATACTTTCGCAAGGCACTGTATAGTGTATATACATTAAATCAAATAGCCTAGTACAAACACTAAAACTTTTCAAATCAAAAGGCTACTGCACAGAACAATGTGGACAGTCGGGTGCATCTCAAATTCAGTACCATTAGACAGCAAGATAATAAACTAAAGCACTGATCATCAGGAATGAGATCAGAATGAGTGCTAAGGCCTACATTTGAACACAACCGCGGAAGCTTCAGGCATTTGGTGCTCACCAACAGGGATGTAAACACATTTGTGGTGCTCACCACAGGGATGTTGTGGTGCTCACCAACAGGGATGTAAACACATTTGTGGTGCTCACCAACAGGGATGTAAACACATTTGTGGTGCTCACCAACAGGGATGTAAACACATTTGTGGTGCTCACCAACAGGGATGTAAACACATTTGTGGTGCTCACCAACAGGGATGTATTTGTGGTGCTCACATTTGTGGTGCTCACCAACAGGGATGTAAACACATTTGTGGTGCTCACCAACAGGGATGTAAACACATTTGTGGTGCTCACCAACAGGGATGTAAACACATTTGTGGTGCTCACCAACAGGGATGTAAACACATTTGTGGTGCTCACCAACAGGGATGTAAACACATTTGTGGTGCTCACCAACAGGGATGTAAACACATTTGTGGTGCTCACCAACAGGGATGTAAACACATTTGTGGTGCTCACCAACAGGGATGTAAACACATTTGTGGTGCTCACCAACAGGGATGTAAACACATTTGTGCTCAGATTTTGTGAAAAAAAGAAGCTTTTTCTGCGTATGGAACATTTCCGGGATCTTTTATTTCAGCTCATGAAACATGGGACCAACATTTTACATGTTGCGTTTATATTTTTGTTCAGTGTATTTAGGATGCAAGTATGGGTATTCAGACACGTTATATTATTTTTATTTTGGGGAGGGGGGGAAACTCCAACCTCGAGGGGGGTCCACAGAAACTACTTGACACGTTCTATAGATACTGATAAAGACAACCTGAAGTCAGTTTACTTTTGAGGTTAAAGAACACAAGTTATGTTTTGTGGATAAAATGTGTCAGAGGTCTCTTCTGTCAACAAACATTTATTTTTTAAACTGTAGCAAATGGAACACTATTAATTTGCCACTTCAACATTTATTTACAAATGCAATGCTTGAGTCATGAAGTCCTTTGGGAAGAAAACATTAGCCAGCTAAAAGCAGGGATAATGTGCTGAAGTCCATTCTAGAATTTTACTTACTGAATGTTTTCAAACCTGATGAAAATGAAAACATTTGAACAACATTAGCCAGATTGTTTAATCTTACAGATCACATCAACAACCTAGGACTGGGTGGTTTGGCCAAAATATATATTATCATTTATTATTATAATAAAAGTTCTACATTTACTGTATGAGTTGTGCATTACCCTAGGGTGGCCACATACATTCTAATTGATTTCAGTGGGGCTTTTCCATTTGGATTATTTTATACTCTTCAACTAAACTTCAACCAGAAGTTGATCTCATTTGAGATCATTCCCACTCTGCCACATAGTGCTGCACGATACAGGCGAAATATCTAGGCCTTATTTTTTACAAAATATTGCAATTGTGATTTGACTTGTGATGTAGATCAAAACACTTGGTTGAACTGTTGGAATCATGGAAATATAATACCTGTTCTAATTCTGTAGTTAGAATGTGATAGTGGGCAAAAAGCCAGGAGGTGTTCAAAGAATTAGAATACTAATAGGATCTCTATGGAGGAAGTACTGTAGATCCATTCTTGTGTTACTGTTCTATTATTCTTAAACTCTGCATCAATGAAAAGGGCTCGTAAGCAAACATTTCTCCGTAAAGTCTACACCAGCTGTATTCGGCACATATGACAAGTGCAATTTGATTTGATTTCATATTGAATGACAAACCAAGAAACTGACCCTGGGACTGTATTCTTGATTGACAAACCATAAATATGATCCTTTGTGTAGGGGGGATAACTTCATTGGATCTCTGTGGGGGTAAGGGCACATCCAATAAAGAATAAGATTCTAACATCCAAGTTTGGTCTCTCAAGTTTAGCTGGAATGTAGCCCGAAAGGATTTGAGAAATATTGGTTGATGAAAGCAACCTTTGTACATACAGTGGAGAGAACAAGTATTTGATAACCTGCAAAATCGGCAGTGTTTCCTACTTATAAAGCATGTAGAGGTCTGTCATTTTTATCATAGGTACACTTCAACTGTGAGAGACGGAATCTAAAACAAAAATCCAGAAAATCACATTGTATGATTTTTAAGTAATTCATTTGCATTTACGGGGTCAGTGTATTCAAACCTGCTGCCATAGACAATGGCCAAGATTATGTTGGAGATTGTGTAATTTAGAGGCTGGGTGGTGTCAAATGCTGTACCTGTGATAAAAAAACAAGGAAAATGAAAAAGTAAAATAATCATGAGGCCTGCTGCCTGGATTCCATAAGCCATATGATTCAAACTAGAAAAGTGGATTCTTGACCAGGCCCGGTTGAAAAATGCGCCATTTTAGCAATACAGCCCAATGATACCTGGTGATCTCATTTATAATGTTCTTATTCAAGATAGATTGGGTGACAACATACTTACTGTTTGCAGGCCTATGAAATCACATAAGTCTATGGTCAAAAGGGTTCAGTCATAGGAGCAGAACACCACCCTGCATCCCACTGCTGGCTTGCTTCTGAAGCTAAGCAGGATTGGTCCCTGGATGGGAAACCAGATGCTGCTGGAAGTGGAGTTAGAGGGCCAGTAGGGGGCACCCTTTCCTCTGGTCTAACAAAATATCCCAATGTCACAGGCCAGTGTGGACGTTGCCCTGTGTAGGGTGCAGTCTTTCAGATGGGACATTAAATGTGTGTCCTGACTCTCTGTGGTCACAAAATATCCCATGGGACCAGTGGAGGCTGGTGACTTGAAAAATTGAGGAGGATGGGAGTGAGAGGGCTACTTACATTGTTGGAATGGGATCACATCAGTGATTGAATGAGGGTATGTGGTATGTGTTCAGAGGCTTGACCAGTGCAGGACAGGATTTTACTGGGAAGAGAAAAAACAATAACACAAGACTCTACACAGTTAGACAAAAGAGCTAAGAATGAGGTAGTCCAAGGTTTGGACGAGTTTCCCTATGATGTTAAACTCAGACATCTCAAAATGCATAGAGTCAAACACAGCCTGCGCATCTCGCCCACTTGACACATCAAAGTAGCCCAAGAAACGTTCCTGAATAAAGCCCTGATCATCCACATACCTGACGGTGACAGACAACTGAAAGCAGACTGGTGGCCAGTGGTGTAGGTTTAGCCGGTGTGGTCGCACCAGGGCCTGCAATATACATGGGCCCCGTGATGGGCCCGGATCTGAATACCTCCCCACCACGCCCGAGTATTAATTGTTGACGCAGGTCCATCACGTCTAAAATTTGATGAGAAGATCTTTCTTTAATGTAGGCTATATGATAAATGATGGTTTCACCAACAATTTTCTTTTTTGCCACTACATAAGTCAGTATGATATTTTAGTGTATTGATGACAATAAATCTAATTAATTAGCTAAATAAATCATATTATTCAATAGCTTCAATACCATGTTAATTAACCTCTTGAAGCTTGGGGGCACTATTTTTATGTTTGGAAAAATAACGTTCCCAATTTAAACGGCCTATTTCTCAGGATCAGATGCTAGAATATGCATATAATTGATAGAATAGGATAGAAACACTCTAAAGTTTCCAAAACTGTCAAAATATTGTCTGTGAGTATAACAGAACTGATATTGCAGGAGAAACCCTGAGGAAAATCAGTTGTGTAACTGTAATTGTGTAACTGGGAGTCTCGTGAGTGAAAACATCCGAAGATCAAAGGTAAACGGTTAATTTGATTGCTTTTCTGATTTTTGTGACCAAGCTTCCTGATGCTAAGTGTACATAATGCTGGGCTATCGATAAACTTACACAAATGCTTGGATTGCTTTCGCTGTAAAGCATAATTTCAAAATCTGAGACGACTGGTGGATTAACAAAAGGCTAAGCTGTGTTTTGCAATATTGCACTTGTGATTTAATGAATATTAATATTTTTTAGTAATATTATTTGACTGTTGCGCTATGCTATTCAGCAGTTGTTGACAAAAATGATCCCGCGACAGTGATGGGTAGCGTCAAGATTAAGATAATGAAATGCATTCTGGGATTCATTGTGCAGATATTCTCCAAAGTGTTTCTGTCATCGTTTTAAGCAACAGTTGAGCTAGCTAACAAGAGTCCACAGCCCCAAAAAATTGAGAGAAAGTCAAGAATAGAAAATTATGGATTTAAAAATCAGCAATGCATCAACACAAAAGTGGAGCCCAAAAGAGGAAGGCCAAAAATGAGAAAGCAAAGGAGGTATCAAAATGAATTAAATTAGATATATTTTTCAAATGCAGTTCAAGTGCAGCCAATATTGGCTTTGGAGACGACCAGTGAAATATACCTATTGGAGTGCGTGCTACGGGTGGGTGTTGCTAAGGTGACCAGAGATAAGGCGGATCTTTACCTAGCAAAGACTTGTAGATGACCAGGAGCTAGTGGGTTTGTCTACAAATATGTATTGAGGACCAGCCAACGAGAGCATAAAGGTCGCAGTGGTGGGTAGTATATGGGGCTTTGGTGACAAAACGGATGGCACTGTGATAGCAAACTGGATGTAGCCTGAGTAGAATGTTGGAGGCTATTTTGTAAATGACATTGCCAATGTTAACGATCGGTAGGATAGTCAGTTTTACGAGGGTATGTTGAGCAGCATGAGTGAAGGAGGCTTTGTTGCGAAAAAGGAAGCTGATTCCAGATTTAACTTTGGATTGGAGATGCTTAAAGTGAGTCTGGAAGGAGAGTTTACAGTCTAGCCTGACACCTAGGTATTTATAGTTGTCCACATATTCTAAGTCAGAACCGTCCAGAGTGGTGATGCTGGTCGGTTGACGAGCATGCATTTCGTTTTACTAGCATGCTAGCATAAGAGCAGTTGGATGCCACGGAAGGAGTGTTGTATGGCATTGAAGCTCATTTGGAGGTTTGTTAAAAGTGTCCAAAGGGGAAACTGTATACAGAATGGTGTCGTCTGTGTAGAGGTGGATCAAAGAATCACCCGCAGCAAATAAATAGTATAATTGATGTTATAAACTGGGTGGTTCGAGCCCTGAATGCCTATTGGCTGACAGCCGTGATATATCAGACCGTATACCATGGGTATGACAAAACATTTATTTTTACTGCTCTAATTACGTTGGTAACCAGTTTATAATAGCAAGAAGGCACCTTGGGGATTTGTGGTATATGGCCAATATACCACGGTTAAGGACTGTGTCCATGCACTCCGTGATGCGTCGTGCTTAAGAACAGCCCTTAGCCATGGTATATTGGCCATATTCCACCCCCCCTCGTGCCTTATTGCTTAAATACTGTATATTACTTTAGTATGGTTACATTTAATTTGCTCTGTTTACGCAGTGTCTAGTCATTGTGCAAACACACGGCAGCTTTATATTGCTATAGAATTTTTACAAAATGCCTTACAATACGTCATTTCCAAACATTTTATGAATTTATGATCACTAAGATATGGTCATTTTCAGGTTCTCACTTGTCAGAAGATATAAACAAAAAAGGTGTCACTCTTCCTGGGGGTGTATATGAACAGATTTTAATACCGTTTCATGCTGCTAAAATACTGTAAGTTCCACTTTAAGACTTTATTAAAAGCTTTGGTGAAATCTACTAGTTGAACATTTTTCATTGCTGCACAGTGATTGGTTCCCACTGAGCACAGACAGTAATTCAAATTCTATTCTATTCCAAACCCCGACTCCAAGTTGACAAAATGGACCAAAAATTGACGAACTGGTGCCGATGTCAAGCACACTCATCAACTGTATTATTGATTAGCAATACATATGGAGCCCTCTGACACGCTACTAATTAAATAGTCAAAGGCTAATCAGAAGCCTACGTCTTAGCTTATTTATCTTTGGGGTGTAATCAAGCTTAGCAGAGTCAATCATCTACCTGTTATCAATAACAGACACTGTTAGCGTCATGTACCTTTGGTTGGCCCGTTTGAATAGGACAAGAAAGCTTAAAGGTGCAATAAGTTAGATTTTCGTGCCCAAATCTTCCAATATATTATATGTAAGTACTCACTAGTAGCTAATGTGGCTCAAGCTAACCACTAGCTAAGGTCAATGGAGAAAGAGTACCTTAAACTAGCCACCAGCTACCGAACAGTTTGTAAACACATGTGTGAGACCTTTTGGCTGCTTTTACACAGGCAGCCCAATTCTGGTCTTTTGTCCAATTGTAGGCAAAATAGCTGATCTGGTTGGTCAAAAGACTAAACAGTGGAAAACGATCCAAATTGGGTTTCCTGTGTAAATGCAGTCTTTCGTTGTTTCAAGTCTCCTTCCATTACTAGAACCGCTCATGGAGTGAAAGTAGGCAGCCGAACTTCCACTCCTGCTGGATTGTGGTTAGTCATTGTTCTAAGTATGTTTGCTAGTCACATAAAAACATGCCCACAAGGGTAGGTATAGATATGAACTACTTATAACATTAGCTAGAAAAATGATTGACTTTACTTAGCAACAGCTGTCCAGTCCCAGACAAGGCAGGACAGCAAGCAAAAACAATTGCATTCTGTACATACATAATAGCAGTGCTTTGTATCAATCAATTACATTGTTGGATTGTAGAGCAATCAAATTAAACCAAAACCATTGAGGGACTCGTCTCATCTCAGACCTGGTTCACAGCACAGCCGGTGAGGTAACCCATTTCAGCATGTTTGTCTAAAGTGGAGCATTTGTTCTAAGTCATGTATAATATACATTAGGCCCAGACTCATCTCAGACCCGGCTCACAGCACAGAGCAGGTGAGGTGAAGGGTCGAGGGTGAACCCCACGGCTGGTGTGAGGTCCAGATCATCCTCTGTTACTCCAGGAGGAGGAGAGAAATGAAAGCGCTGAAGGAGGGAGGTGAAGAAGAGGAAGAGCGCCATCCTGGCCAGACCCTCCCCCAGACACACCCTACGACCTGGAAGAAGATAAAAATGAGGTAGACAACATAACGATTAGGTTTACATAGATTCCTATAGTTCACATATAAATGTGTCAAATTGTACACACATTTTATACAATAAACTCTGTGTCAAAGCAATTCCCCAAACTCTTAATTTTAGAGTACCATAGAAGGATTCACTTACCCAGTCAGTATGGATACAGAAACAGTGGAACTCACCTGCAGAGAAGGGCATGAAGGCATCCCTCTTGGTGAATCGACCTTCCTCATCCAGAAAGTGGGCGGGGTTAAAGGTGTGTGGGCTCTCCCATTCGCTTCCGTCTTGTAGGACAGACGTCAGTAGAGGAAACACAAGCGTCCCCTTCTTGATGAAATATCCCTGGAAGGTGATGTCTCTGCTGGTGGTGTGAGGGATGGCAATGGGTAAAACGTTGGCCAGTCTCTGGGTCTCATGGATCACTGCATCAGTGTAGGGCAGGTTCTTCCTGTCCTCTGCTAAGGGCTGACGACTTCCTATGACGCTGCTGATCTCCTCCAGGACCCGGTCTGAGACAGATAGGAGGGAGGACCAAAGTTATGTCATCTTAATCTTTACCCTGGACATTTTATAATTTTTACAAGATGGCTTGATAACTGAATTAAGCTGGGAATGATACCTTAACCTACGTACCAAAACAGTTACCTTTTCTGCACAGTTCAATGTTCTCACTTAATGCAGAACACCTTTTTGTAGTCAACAGCTACACAATAAGTAAATTGTGTAAATCATGTCCAATAAAATTGTTAGTTTCTGGATTGTTTGAACACTTCCCTCAAAACAGGGATAATGCAAACAAAAAAGTGTTTGCCAAAACACCACATTTCCCAAAATGCACTAACCCGATCAAAACCTGTCACTAAATTAACTATCAAAACAGTATAATTTGTCATAGAACAAGATGGCAATCTCAACATTCATTGCATAATGTCTCAACAAATACTAACTGTAACACCAAGTCAGGTGCAGATGGTGAGTTTAATAATAACCAACATAGCGAATATAAAACAAGATCGGCATCAGGACATGAAAACAGAACCAGTACTGCCTGATGACTGGGGTGGGTGAGGACTATAAGGAGGGAGAGTAATCAGGGTGGTGATGAAGTCCAGGTGGGCTTAATGATGGGAGCAGCTATGCGCAATGTGAGTTGCCAGGACCGGTGAGAGTAGACCAGCGACGTTGATTGCAGGAAGGAGGGAGCAGGCGTGACACTATCACCATCAATAGACAATATTTTTCTATGAAAGAGTAAATGGTAGGATATGGTTATCAAACATTTACTAGAAATTAGCTGTATTCTTGTTTTCTCAATTAGCATTTAATACTAAAGCAGGAAGAATTTCACTAAACTAAATTTTATACTGTTTAGAATTGAAAAAGTGTTCGGTGGTGTATATTGTAACGCTTTACAATGCAGTAAAGATAAATCAAAGAGAAGAGATGTTGAAAGTGCAATTGTGACTGAAGTACTGTAAAACCAGTCACTGTACAAAGAGTTTACATGTTAATGGTAAAAGATATACCATTATGGGAGTACTGATTTAGTTTTGTTTTACATGCTGTACACAGATGTTTGGAAGCTGATGTCCCAGTTCTTCCATGGCCTACATACTCACCAGACATGTCACACATTGAGCATGTTTGGGTTGCTCTGGATCGACGTGTACAACAGCGTGTTCTAGTTCCTGCCAATACCTATCAACTTCGCACAGCCATTGAAGAGGATTGGGACAACATTTGACAGGCCACAATCAACAGCCTGATCAACTCTATGTGAAGTAGATGTGTCGCACTGCATGAGGGAAATGGTGGTCACACCAGATACTGCCCCTACCTTTAAGGTATCTCTGACCAACAGATGCATATCTGTATTCCCAGTCATGTGAAATCCATAGATTTTTCTCAATTGAATGATTTCCTTATATGAACTGTAGCTCAGTAAAATCGTAGAGTTCGAGTTTATTTTATTTTTACAGGAACAGTGCACATTAATAAACGTTTCAGTAAAAGTGCCAGTTCTAACCAGCCGGCTAATTTTCAACCGCAGTTGTACTATGGTGTCCCTGGGCAGGATATAACAGCCTGTAGAAATGGTTGCGTTCATATTTTTGTTCAGTGTACATTTAGAAAATGCATTTAGTGTTATGAAAAACTGCACTGTCATGTGTACACTTTTGAAAATCTAAAACATTGTTCCAAATAAAATGCTTATACATGAATGAGAAAAACTGCACATAAAATATACACCTGTCCAAGCTGGAAGGTTGGAACAAAATGGACAGTGGGGAAAGTCAAGCTAGACAGTGGGGAAAGTGCATTATCTGATCAACAGGGAAGGATGTTTTTGCAAGTGGATTTTTTTGAGAATATTTCAAATTACTTTTTGTAGACCAGTTTAAAAAATATTTTAGATTATAATTGAGTATTCTACTCCGATCACTGCTCCCTTCTGGGTTTTTGACCCACTGCTCTCCCTCAAGTTATGAACCTGTTGTCCTCTATGGCTACGGTATCCTTTATTACCATACCATAGTACAACTCCATATATATATATATATATATATATTTTTTTTTTTTTAATTTATTTTAACTTTATTTAACCAGGCAAGTCAGTTAAGAACAAATTCTTATTTTCAATGACTGCCTAGGAACGGTGGGTTAACTGCCTGTTCAGGGGAAGAACGACAGATTTGTACCTTGTCAGCTCGGGGGTTTGAACTTGCAACCTTCCAGTTACTAGTCCAACGCACTAACCACTAGGCTACCCACTAGTCTAACCTGTTGTCCTCTATGGCTACGGTTTCCTTTATTACCACACCATAGTACAACTCCAATGAATGGGGCCATGTATCGTGAGATTTTGAGTGAAAACCTCCTTCCATCAGCAAGGGCATTGAAGATGAAACGTGGCTTGGTCTTTCATCATGATAATGATCCCAAACACACCGCCCGGGCAATGAAGGAGTGGCTTCGTAAGAAGCATTTCAAGGTCCTGGAGTGGCCTAGCCAGTCTCCAGATCTCAACCCCATAGAAAATCTTTGGAGGGAGTTGAAAGTCTGTGTTGCCCAGCAACAGCCCCAAAACATCACTGCTCTAGAGGAGATCTGCATGGAGGAACGGGCCAAAATACCAGCAACAGTGTGTGAAAACCTTGTGAAGACTTACAGAAAACATTTGACCTCTGTCATTGCCAACAAAGGGTATATAACAAAGTATTGAGATACACTTTTGTTATTGACCAAATACTTATTTTCTACCATAATTTGCTAATAAATTCATTAAAAATCCTACAGTGTGATTTTCTGGATTTTTTTTCTCATTTTGTCTGTCATAGTTGAAGTGTACCTATGATGAAAATTACAGGCCTCTCTCATCTTTTTAAGTGGGAGAACTTGCACCATTGGTGGCTGACTAAATACTTTTTTGCCCCACTGTACAATAGTTATCTTTTGTTTGTATTTATTCCCATCCTTCAGCTACCTTCAACCCCACCCATCTATCTCTGAAGACCATTCAGCTTGATTTATATTTGCCATATATTTCTATCTGTGCTGTTTCACAAACGTTCTGAACCTATATATTTTATGGACACTGTATATTTTACAAGAGTTAACTTGTTTTTAATTGAGATGTTTTTAACTGTAGTGAGATTTCATACCTCCAGGGTCTGCTTTCGGACGAGGAACGAGTCCACAAAGCCTCTACACATCTGAGGGTTGAGAGTCTCCTTCAGCCCCCTCACCAGCTCCTCCATCTCCTTCTTGTTGTTCTCAATATTCTTCAACAAAAGCTTCCTGCTTTTCAGCCAAGGGCCCAGCCAGGGGAACATGTTGTACAACTATCTCCCCGTAAACATAAAGTTAACCATGAATTACCCTCTATTATTCCAGTACCCCAGTACAAATTTGAATAACTATTACATTTTCCTGGTTTAGTCAAGTGTGACCAGTTTGTTTTTCACTCTGAGAATAATGGCAAAGTAAACATCATGAGCACATAGTACAATACCTGAACTGAAACGGAGCCTGCAATTCATAGGTTCTCATTGGCTCGATCCACTGTGGCTCGGAACTTGGAGTCAGAGTATTCAAACCTGCTGCCGTACACAATGTTGGAGATTACGTTGGCGACAGCATAACTCAATGGCTGGGTTGTGTCAAATGCTTTACCTATTAAAAAGATCAAGATCAGAAATTCAATTCGAAAACCTAAGGATTTTTTAAATGTAATCCTTCTTTTGGTTTTCAAAATCAGACCTATGAATTCTTACCCTTATGTTTTTCCAACACTTCGATCAGGTAATGAATTTCCTCTAAGATTTTCTCCTCACTCCCTTTCTTGCCCATCCCAAAGTCTAAGGTTTGCCAGGGCAAAGCGCCTCATCTCTTTCCATGAGTCTCCATTGCCAAACAGAATACCTATTTAAAAGTAACATTGTGCAGGTGTCAGGAACTAATCATGTCAGGAGAGAATCATATATTTGTCACATATTTATAGCTCCAAATATGCTTGCTTGACAGAATATTGTTGAATGCAACAGTTAACCGGGATTACAAGTTTCACATACTACATTACCATGTCCATTGGTGAAATCATACAACACAGGAAGCATGCCCCTGTCCCCAAACTCCTCTGCATGGTTGACCAGCGCCTGCTTGACCGTCTTGTATCCCTGCCAGGATGACCACTTTTGTGGGTCCAAAATGAACCGTGAAAACAGACCCATATTTCTTGGACAGCTGTAGAACATAAAATAAGACTAAATGCATGGTTTATTAAAGGTCCCGGACAGTGACAATCATGTTTTTTATCAAATTCGATGATATTTGAATGTAACCAGTTCATAGCAGTTTGACCCAAGTAAGAAAAAGTACTGTTGCTGGTACATTGGAAAAGCTGATAAAGTTACTGGTCCCCCCCCTTTTTTGCGCATTTGATATTGCCTATAGGGCGCAAAATAGCTGGGACCATGGCTGGCTAATGAGCTGCTTCACATAAGCCTAAATAACATTGCGGGACTTCGGTTAGGTTTGGGACCCGTTCTTGCGGTAGCGGGTGGAAGAGCGGGAGCAGGATTTAGAAATCAGTCCTGCACAGACCTCTACTGTGCACCATGACAGTGAAGCCCGTAACTTTAGAGCCATTTATGACTGTCAGTGTGAAAAGTAGGGAACTAGCGAGGGAAACTGACAGATCAATACCGTTACATTGCCATACTGACTAATACAACTCACTGTGGTCAGAAGGTTATTTATTATTAGTATCTCATCTCGCAACTGCCAGAAAACTAGAGACTAGAGCTGACCTGGCGGTGGTAGCTACTCACTAGCGTAGCTTATTCATTCACCTCAATCGAGAGGGGATGAAACATTAGACAACGTTACATGTCAGTTACAATACTAGCCCAACACTGCGAATAAACATTAGTTCATTTTTTTCTGTAAAGTTAAACAGTTACCTTGCCAGCTATATCAGTCAACTAAAGTAGCCATTTTCTGTTCTGCTTCCTTTTACAACTCGATGAAAGAGCGGAACACATACACACTGACTGAATTGTGCTCAACTCTCCAGTGCTGGTCCAGCCAGCCTTCCAGAAGTTTTGCCTTCACACAGCCTGTTAGCACACTCTGTGGAATCCACAAGGTCCTAAATCCAGTCAGATGAACACTCCAAACAGCCTTCCCGACAACTATGAGGTGTCCGCATGGCCCTAAAGCACACAGTTGCCACAATTTGATCACATTCCAATGATAAAACTGGGGGGAACAAAAATGCAATTTCAGATACGTCCCCCCCACATTATGAAATTGCATGTTTGTCCCCCCCAGTTTTATCATTGAAATGTGATTTTAAAAAACGGGCCAACGTCCTTTAGGACCATGCAGATGCCTCAGTTGTCGGTAGGCTGTTTGGAGTGTTCATCAGACTGGATTTAGGACTGCACAAACACAACAGAGGTGCTGACAGGCTGTGTGAAGGCAAAGCTTCCCCCCCATCCTCAGTGAAAGTCCCTGTGTATAGTACTTGTAATTTACCACTGACAATCATATTCTTCTATTCCATTGTGTGGGTTGTCCTACAGTTGATGTAGCTTGTGTCATTGGGGCTAATCATAATGGTGGGGAGGTATTATTATTTCACTTTCCATCTCCTTTTGTCTTTCCACTATCATCAAGCTGTAATGAGACATTTTAGAAAATTAAACATCTACTCGGTCTGCATCGCTTCCCAGGCAACCACCGCATTAGGAATGCTGTGATACAAAAATCAGCTTTCCCAAGCAAAGGGGATATGCTGTGAAGCCTGCGAAGACAGACCCAACATACTGTAAGTCATAGTTAGGGCTGTGGTCATGAAAGAGCCGGTGATTGTCAAGCAAATAACTGCCGGTCTCACGGTAATTAACCGTTAATTAACATAAGCACATTTACCATCTCCTGGCTTCCACGCATAGACTACAAGCCACCAATACAGACCTTCGGAACATCCACATTTTAAAAAGTCTAATAAATCCATGTAATATAGCCTACACCATCACAATAAATCCATTATTTATTTTAGAAACATGATATGAAGAAAATGTAGTCTATTTCAGAAGAACAGAATAGCATACTCTGAGTTGTCCTTATGTTAGGCCCTGATCTGGCTATGCCATATGGTTGTGGGCTCACTAGTTCATTCAGCAGGCAAGATTTGCTTAGAATTCCGTGGAAATATTTTATAGTATGAAGAATGAAATTTAACATAGCTGAAAAAATAGAAAGGATATTTGCACACATGCGGCTATTCTGTGTTGAGCAGTTAAAGAAACAGGTCCTCCTACATGCTTCATTTAGAGTTATTTATGTAGCTTTGGTTGTGATACAAATGTTGGGCTAAGTGTTTTGATTTTCAATACATTCTAAGGCTGCATGATGCGACTAATGATAATTTGAAAAAAGCATGAAAGGCATGAGCTCGGCTTTGTTTTTTGCGCAGGCTGTCCACACTTCATCAGTCTGTCATTCACAATTTGACAAGCGCTTGATAATGCCTCGAAGTTCCTTGCGGCATTCCCTTTGTGTACAACCTAAAAAAAATTATCCATGCCTTTTGCAGCCAGTGGCCGTCTTGCCTTTGGGCTGAAGGGGCAGCAGGTAGGTTAGTGGTTAGAGTGTTGGGCCAGTGACCGAAAGGTTGCTGGATCAAATCCCTGAGCTGACAAGGTAAAAATCGGTCATTCTGCCACTGAATAAGGCAGTTAAACCACTGTTTCCCAGTAGGCTGTCACTGTAAATAAGAAATTGTTCTTAACTGACTTGTCTAATTAAATAAATGTTCAACTGAAAATTAAGTATAATGCCCTTCTCCTGGCTGCTTGCCAAAAGCCTCTCACTCACATGGCTCTCTGTCAGTGATTGGGTCTTTCTCACAGGCTACAAGTGAAGAGGGACATAACTGCTTGCATCCAAATTCAAGGTGCATATTGGAAGAACTGTAATTGACTTTTTGTCAGCCAACAAGATAAGTGGGCCTAACAAACAACAAAAGCACTACTCCATGTCAATCTACTATCCCACATAGTACAAAAGTTAACTAGAAATAAATATTCCAAACATAGTCTGGGATAGTTGTGGGATGCGATAGATCCCAAATGAATACAACCAATAGCATTCAAAAAAACTGTTAAGCAATGAGCCTGACACAACAGTTCAGAACGTTTAGCATAAATTGTTGATAAACGATTATGCTATTTCTTCACATAAGCGCAGCAATGTGCACATGGCAATAGGCTATACGCTTGAATGTTCCATTAGCAGGAAAACATTCTCAAAGTGACAGCAAATGTGATTCTGCATGTATTTATTTTATTATAAAAAGGTGCATTTTTATGGCAAAATGTTCTCTCCCAAACTTGAAACTCCCGCGCTTCATATGTATGCCAGTTAGGCTCTGCACCAGTTGTAACGCAAATTAATGTGCTTCATTTTAAGAGGTTATTTGGCCACTTTAGTTGTGATACAAACCTTAACATAGGCCTATGGGCTAGGCTACATGAGGTGTGCCATTATGATTATAAACCATCACTAAAAACAGGCATGGCTGCTTCTTGCTGGGCATCATTCACAAGTGATAATATATAATTCTTAAGTAATAGGCTAATTGTCACCCAGCAGACTATTCTTGATTTAATCTAGTCTTTACATATAGTAAATAAGATATATGTGTTACATTTGTTTTGATTTAGAATGGACCATTATTATGCATTTGTCTCAGACGGTGACAGGGGTAAAACATTTATGTAATTTATGTAAAGCACTTAAATAGCAAATGAAGGATGCCTTTCCCACGGTTCATTTTCATACCAGCCAGGTAGGCTATACTTCTGTTGTAAAGAGAAGCAATGTGCTTAATATTAGGAAAGCTGAACAATAAATATAGTAGGCCTAGCCTATAGAAAGCTGATGGGAACCTCCTCTATTTAATAGAGGCTTTTTCTCACGCAATTGCATAGCCTATAGAAATGTTGCGCAACATGAACTTATGAGCTCTCATGAAGTGTTTGAATAGATTTTTCGATTACATTTGCAGTGATGTCAGAGCATGTTTGGTAGGCTACTAATGACCATCAGCAGCATCAGAGCTTGGAGAAGCCAAATTACTGTGACGAAACGGTCAGGTGGAATTTGACTGTTGTCATGACTCGTGACTGCCGGTATGGCAGTAATACGGTCACCGTAACAGGCCTAGTCATAGTTATTCATTTAAAATCAATTTAACATTTCAGGTACACAAAAATAAAAAATACACACATTGAAAAGTTTCAGAAAAAGGTGCAACAATTAAATATTGCATATTTCAAATTGAGTACTTCAAAAACACATTGTCAAATGAGTAGATCACTACATCAGCTAATTGATAGTATCATAACTCAGAATAGTAAATAAAATAAAATACATTTCATGATCCATTTAAGAAAGATTTCCCTTTTCAAAAACATTACAGGTAACTCGTTTTTTCTATATTTACAACTTAGGTCAGCTATGTTGGCCTATGGAGTCCCGTGGGAAACGAAACTACCAAACCATCCAATGATGAGATTTGTAAACACATGATCTGGGCTCCCGAAAGGACTGATCTGTATAATATAAACAACTTTTGGAAAGCTCATATCTGAGCTAGCCATTAAAAAAGTATGGCCCACAGATCTAATTGAATCTGAACCACGCTTTAACTGGAACAGAAAATGGAAAAATATGACCTTGGCATCCCGTAATCCAAACCATCAAAGTATACATTTTAAGTTTGTTTTACACCAAGGAAAGATTTTACAATGAAATTGGCGCCAACGGTTCACTGTGTCCCCTGAAATAGGTAAGCACATTCATCTAATGTCGGAGTGCCCTGCAGTTAAATGCTTCAAGGGCAAAGTTAGAAAATAAATTTAGAAGTGCATGAATTTAAATATTAATTGCTTTCCATCTATTATGTTACTTAACAATGACAGCCCCTTGACAGCCTCTCTCAGAGAAAATTACTGCTGGCAGGCAGCACTGCTGTGAAATAAATGTTGACTCTGAAGATGGCAACCACCCCACTCTCACCATTTAACCAAAGGACACGGTTACTATTAGAAGTTCCATCATTAGAATTATCAACAGGGAGAATGAATGGTACTAGACAAGGAACAGTTGAGACCTGGACAAATATATTGGACTCTGTAAAGAACAATCTCAGCTAAGCCCCACGTATACAAACCAATGATACAGTATTTAAACTTTTGTTACTTTCCTTGCTTTCTGGCCCACAGTGAAGGGGGGTACGTGGACTAAGGGGGAAATGGGTCGTGGTTATCTTTATATGCATTTATTTTGGTTTTATACCTGTAACCCTCTGAAGAAAACAAATTAAACAAGTTGGTCACAACAACAAAAAATAAATGTCAAGCTACGTAGACAGGCTCCTGGATCTCCTCTTCAACGAGGTCACACTTGATCCAGCACCGTATGTGGGGAAGCTGTGTGAGCTGTCCATCCCAGGACCCCTGTCTGCCCAGTATGAGAGGCCTGACAAGTAGGAGGTCAAAGCTGGATTTGTCTCCCGCTTATATCTTGGGGTTGACTGTGGCCAAGTGGGTGACTGAAGCGGGGTACATGGTTCCCCCTCCTCTTCCGCTCCCCTCACCATCAAGCTCTGTAGTTTGTGGCATTTCCTAAAGCCTAAGTAATTCACTTTTACATGATATGATATCACATTGTTACTTTGTATAGTTTTATTTCAAGCATTCAGATGGAAGATGAGTGTTATACATTGTACGAATCAATGTGATCCTGCACACTGTAGTGAGGCCGGATGCCTACAGTATATTAGGATTATGGCTCTAAGAATCTATTTATGTCAAATGTCACCATTATTTATCATGATTGTTCATGTTGATCAATATTTCAGCTATACTGGCCTATTGTAAGTTATCAACTGAATGTCTGATCAATTAATACAATTCTGAACATATCATTTATAATGTTAATATATAAGCCAAAAATTGTTCAGTACACTTATGTATGGTGTTTTCATGTACGTTCCCTTATGTCTAAGCTTCTAAGGGGACTCAGGCTTTACTAAAGAAGAATTGTATCAGTGAACTGTATTCTGTAATTAGTCTAAAAAAAACAATAGAAATGCAATTGTGTATTGCTGTTTGTCTGAGAGCCACCAGTCCATGATCAGCTCTATTGACCATGAGAGCATTGAAGAGAAAATGGGTTGAGGCATACCCCGAGTCGATATTCACGTAATATGGAATTCCCCTGGACAACATCCACAAATTGGGGAAAATCAAACATTCTTTTCCAGTGACCCCCAGTGTAAAAGAGACAACTTTGTTGGATATATTTTTGTTATATATAAACAACAAACCATGCTGAAAACCTGCTGTGTGTTCAATGTACATGTAACCAGGTCAAAAATCACGACCTACGGTTGGCAATGCTCCCACGTAGGGAAATAGAGCCAGCAAGAAGAGCCTGTGGCTTCAGGCTATTCAGCATGGGAGAGTGGGAAATTGTGGGGAGCCGGTGTCCAAGTAGGCTAAATAAATGAATAAAAAGACATGTTGTACTCACATTGCCTGCTTGAGCATTGCAAAAAAAATGTAGAAATCTATGTTATTCAATTATTTGCTCACGAGGGTGCCTGAAATTAGCTAAATAGAACTCGCGCTGCAAGTCCTGCCTCTCCCATCTCCTCATTGGTTTATAGAAGCAGGTACCCAAGTGCCATCTCCTCATTGGTTATACCCACGCGGGTACCCAAGTGCCATCTCCTCATTGGTTATACCCACGTGGGTAAGACGAACGAGGTCAGTGGCGGTAATGCACCTAATTTATGAAAGTTGCCAATCGCAATATAAAGTCAAGAGGTGAAAAAGCCTGGAAGGAAGAGAGATGACTAGAATCGATTTGGTTGACCGTTTTATATGTGGAATAATTGTAGGAGTAGAACCTTGTGCATCTCAGTTAAAATATGTTAATAAGGTTTATATCCCAGGACAAATTACCTAGCAACAGCAAGCTAGCTAAATAGGACAAATTGGCTAGCAAGTGCAAGCGAACTAGCTAAATTGCCTTAAAAATGTTGAATGATTTCGATCTGTCCCCAAATTAATATAATTTGTTCAGAGTTTGTTTTGATATTTTAACTTGCGTGTCATGATGGCGTTTGGTGTGGGGGGACAAAATACATTTATGCACGATGGAGCACACGCGCAGCCGGTTTGGGTTCCTTGTAACACTGACTGGGAGTGTACTATTTAGGCTCATAATGACATGTGGCCCATTGTTTACCTTACCAGGCAATGACCACAAGGGTGTTTCCACGAGCTGTCTGTCAATGTTTTCCTGAGTTTTACACCAATCTTAAAGCTGCAGTCTATAATTCAAACATCAAAAATCTCCATCCCATCACTTAATTTGGTAAACAGCTGAGGAATGGGGCTGGAGAAATGCAACCACTCAAATTCACAGATGGCGCTATGGATGCAAGGACTGACCATCCATGAAAGGATCTTTTTAGGCCAGGATTCAATCCGATTGCTGATTTGGACGATGCAGAATGTAAAGGTAATATCCAATTGTGCCGACATATGCAGCTTTTACCGTGAACGTGATCTCCGTGAACGTGATCTCTGTGAACGTGGGAACATTGCCGTTAAAACGTGCATAGTGGACAAATGTGATCGGATTCAATCTAGCCCTTAACAATGTTGTGAAGCTATACAGTGTTTGTTTAGAATCACATTGTTTACAAACACTGAGTTCTAAAGAGTAAACCAGTTTAAAAGGGTCAATCTGCCATTGGTACATCCATTTTTTAAAGTTTAAATGACTAATTATAGCTATTGATTCTTGAAGAATATAACTAGAAATACCGTATGAGCTTAGCTCAACTGTCATACCCCATCAGAACCCAAAGTATGAGATTGTTAAACATAAAAATAAATACATGTAGCCTCTAAACATGATTAAAACTACAATTGTATTATTATGGATGGTCAGTCATTGCATCCATAGGTTTGTCTATCATTTCAGAGGGGTTATATTTCTCCAGCCCCATTCCTCAGCTGTTAACCTAAAACAGTAGTGGGGTGTAAGCTTTATTGTTTGAACTGCAGATTGTCCCTTAAACTAAGCTCTCAAAGCATCTAGAAGTTATTCCAAATAAATTAACCAAACAGACTGTGGAGATCAGTGTGTGACTTAAAACAATGCAGGTGTTACGAAACGCCCTGTGAAGTAAACAATGCATGAAATGTAAATATAAAAACCTGAGCTAAAGGTTGTTGGAAGCAGTTCTGTAACAAATAAAGTATAATTCTATGTGGACACATATCTTCAGGAGTGATATTGTTGCAATATAAGTTGGATTGAAGTATGTGTGAGCTATTTTGGTGAGTTGTTTGGTCTGTGGCAAGAAAACTATTAAGATAGGGGTAAAAACACACAAAACGATCCCTTTTAGCATTTATGACAGATACGATTTTCAAGCCAAATGCCTCTATTATGTGAGTGAATGCACAGTGGTCATCATTTCACAACACTTGGCATTTAAAAAACCTGAAATGGAACATTAACGGAGGAACATTCTCTGAAAACATTCAGAAACTCAGAGCGAGAGTGGAAAGTAGGGCCACATCAAAATAAAAACATTTTAGAGGGCTCCTGTGTTGACAAAAACTATTGCTAACTGGTTGAAACCCCATGTACTCAACATATTGCTTTGACAATACATGCCTATTGAAACTAACTGGAAGTTTTATACCTGCTAAAATACCAACATTTTGAAAATATTTAGCCAGATAAAACAATGTCACAGATCATATCAACAACCATAACATAGTTTAATATCAGGACTTTCTCTCACCTCACAGAGGCTGCGGTAGGGCCTCTTGAGATCCAGCTGGAGCATGTTACCAAGCAGGGGCAGAGGCCTGGGTCCTGGAGGCTGCTTCCCCTGTTCCTCAGAGTTGGAACCAGAGGAGAGGCGGTAAAGGGCCAGCAGAAACAGCAGAGTCCCCAGCAGTGTCACTGTGCTCGATGTCTGGAGAAGACATTCTAAAAGAGACATCTTCAAAGAGCTCTAACAGATCTAAAAATAGTGACTACTTTGCTCATTGATCTAACTGCCAATGGAGGCTCACCTTTTATAGAGCTTGGAACAGCCTCAGGGGAGGGGCTAAACATTCTGAAAAAAATGTGCTCTTATCTATGCGAAGGTCCTATGAGGATTTCCCATAGTTTATTAGACCTTGATCAACACTAGATACAATTGAAGGCAAGTGTGAAAATAAACATTTACAGACCTTTGAGGTTTGACTCTGTTAACCACCATCTTTTGAATGTAATTTAGCAACTATTAGATACATATTTCCAACCTTTTTTCACAAATGCACACATTTTGGGGAGTCTTTCACATTTGACACTTTAGTGGGGTGTAGAAATATAAATGACGTGGAAACAACGTTGATTCAACCAGTGTGTGCCCAGTGGATTGATAGATCACAGTGTTGTGCCGAGGTGTATTCTATACAAACATTCTGAGTGCTCTTTTGGTGAACGACTCCAGGATTTTTGGAGTCGACTCCAATTCCGACTCGTTGGAATTGAATATCCAGACTCCAACTGCAATTTGACAAAAAAAAGCTGCCGATGTCAAGTATACTGATTGATGAACAATTTATATGGAGCAGTCTGACTCACTGCTAACCAAGGCTAATCAGACGTCTACGTCTTGTCTTATTTATCTTAGGGGTGTATCCAAGCTTAGAGAAGTCAGTCATCTAACTGTTATAAGTAACTGACATTGTGAGTGTTATGTACCTTTGGTTGGCCTGTTTGAATAGGACAAGAAAGCTTAAAGTTGCAACAAGTTGGATTTTCTTGCCCAAATTTACCCAAATGGTTTATATGTAAAATGTAATTAGTAGCTAATGTGGCTAATGCTAACCACGAGCTAACGTCATTGGACTTGGATTAGGTTAGACTAGCCACCAGCTAGGTAGCGAACAGTTTGTAAACAACTTTACTTTAAGTGAGACTTTTTGGCTGCGTTTACACAGGCATCCCAATTCTGGTATTTTGCCCAAAGAGCTGATATGATTGGTAAAAATACCAATTAGTGGAAAAATATCAGAATCGGGCTGCCTATGTAAATGCAGTCTTTGTTTCAAGTCTCCTTTCCTAACTGGTACCTCTCATGGAGGGAAAGTAGCCAGCAGAACTTCCACTCCTGCTGGAGCTAGCTAGCTGATTAGTTAGAGGTTAGTGTTAACCATATTTGCTAGCTAGAACTAAGAAATAAGTATGCTTGCTAGTCATATATAAACATGCCCACAAGGGAGTGTGTGTGTGCGTGTGTACACATACAGTGGGGAGAACAAGTATTTGATACACTGCCTATTTTGCAGGTTTTCCTACTTACAAAGCATAATTTGTATCATAGGTACACTTCAACTGTGTGAGACGGAATCTAAAACAAAAACCACATTGTATGATTAAGTAACTAATTTGCATTTCTGTTAAAGGAATTTTATTCCTATATGTTTATTAACCAATTCAGTTAAAACACTCTGCCCATTCCTAAGAATTTGTTAGATACTTATTTGCATAAAATGGACAGAGGCCAGTCTCAAAAATCAATCAATAGCGTTTATTCTCGAGAGTACAGATCATGGTACAATTTACAACAGGTTATAAACTAAAAATGACATAGGTTTTAACTTGGCCTTCCTCCACTCCGACACAATGGCAGTATAGTTCACAAGCCTTCCCACATCGTCCACCACCTGTTAGATAATTTACTACTAGCCCAAGGTCTCTCCTCTCCCTGTGTGGAGATAAGATGTCCTGTAAAGAACACAGCATTCTAGCCAGTCTGACGATAACTTCATTCATTTCTACCAAGGAACAGACAGTCTTTGTTCTAATTCTTGGTTATAATTACACACATTATATTCAGTACTATGATTATAATAATATTCATACATCCACGCAGTAACATAGAAGTATTCTGTTTAGTCATAGTTCTGATTGAAATGTTGTAAGGGTCGTCCTCCTCTTCATCTGAAGAGGAGAGGCGAAAAGGATCAGAGGACCAATATGCGGCGTGGTAAGTGTCCATGGTTCTTTTAATACGGAAATGTACACATGAACAACTGAATACAAAAACAAGAAACGTGAAAACCCAAAACAGACCTATCTGGTGCAAACACAGAGACAGGAACAATCACCCACCAACACAGTGAAACCCAGGCTACCTAAGTATGATTCTCAATCAGAGACAACTAATGACACCTGCCTCTGATTGAGAACCATACTAGGCCGAAACATAGAAATACCCAAATCATAGAAAAACATAGACTGCCCACCCCAACTCACGCCCTGACCATACTAAATAATGACAAAACAAAGGAAATAAAGGTCAGAACGTGACAAATGTATACATAATTTAATCATTGTTCATAAAAAATACCATACATTTTTTATTGCATGACATAAGTATTTGATCACCTACCAACCAGTAAGAATTCCGGCTCTCACAGACCTGTTAGTTTTTCTTTAAGAAGCCTTCCTGTTCTCCACTCATTACCTGTATTAACTGCACCTGTGACCAGTTTGTCATTTTTCACTAAGAGTGAGAAACAAAGTAAACATCATGTACCTGCATTGAAACAGAGCCACTAATTCTGAGGTTCTCATTGGCTTGGATCTTGGGGTCAGAGTATTCAAACCTGCTGCCATACACAATGTTGGCGATACATTGGAGACATCATAATTCATTGGCTGGGTTGTGTCAAATGCTTTACCTGTCACAAAGCCCAACAGAAAGATAATTAGCAAAACTAAGAACATGGATATATTTGTTCTCTTATTTGGGGTTTCCACAAATCGGAACGTTTTCAAAAAATTGAATTAGGTAGCGAATTTCCTCTTCACGTCCTTTCTTGCCCATGCCAAAGTCTAAGGTTTGCCAAGGCAAAGTGTCTTATCTCTTTCAATGAGTCTCCATTGACAAACAATACCTGTAGAAAAGTCACATTGTGCAGGTGTCAGGAAGGAATCATGCTATGAGAGAATAATATCTTTGTCAAATATTTAGGTCTGGAGTTACAGCACCAACTATGCCTGCTTGCCAGACCATTGTGTAGAATGCAACAGTTAAGTGGATTTCAAGTTTGACTTATCAATGTCCATTGGGTAAATCTTAGAACACAGGAAGCATTCCCCTGTCCCCAAACTCCTCTGTGTGGTTTACCAGCGCCTGCTTGACTGTCTTCTATAAAACTGTGAAGGACCTCGGCGTTATTCTGGACCCTGATCTCTTTTGACGAACATATCAAGACTGTTTCAAGGACAGCTTTTTTTCATCTACGTAACATTGCAAAAATCAGAAACCTTCTGTCCAAAAATGATGCAGAAAAATGAATCCATGCTTTTGTTACTTCTAGGTTAGACTACTGCAATGCTCTACTTTCCAACTAACCGGATAAAGCACTAAATAAACATCAGTTAGTGCTAAATACGGCTGCTAGAATCCTGACTAGAACCCCTAAAAATGTATCATATTACTCCAGTGCTAGCCTCGCTACACTGGCTTCCTGTCAAGGCAAGGGCTGATTTCAAGGTTTACTGCTAACCTACAAAGCATTACATGGGCTTGCTCCTACCTATCTCTCTGATTTGGTCCTGCCGTACATATCTACATGTATGCTACGGTCACAAGACGCAGGCCTCCTAATTGTCCCTAGAATTTCTAAGCAAACAGCTGGAGGCAGGGCTTTCTCCAATAGAGCTCCATTTTTATGGAATGGTCTGCCTACCCATGTGAGAGACGCAGACTCGGTCTCAACCTTTAAGTCTTTACTGAAGACTAATTTCTTCAGTAGGTCATATGATTGAGTGTAGTCTGGCCCAGGAGTGTGAAGGTGAACGGAAAGGCTCTGGAGCAACGAACCGCCCTTGCTGTCTCTGCCTGGTCGGTTCCCTGCCTCTAACCCTATTACAGGGGCTGAGTCACTGGCTTACTGGTGCTCTTCCATGCAGTCCCTAGGAGGGGTGCGTCACTTGAGTGGGTTGAGTCACTGACGTGGTCTTCCTGTCTGGTTTGACGCCCCCACTTGGGTTGTGCCGTGGCGGAGATCTTTGTGGGCTATACTCGGCCTTGTCTCAGGATGGTAAGTTGGTGGTTGAAGATATCCCTCTAGTGGTGTGGGACTGTGCTTTGGCAAAGTGGGTGGGGTTATATCCTGCCTGTTTGGCCCTGTCCGGGGGTATCATCGGATGGGGCCACAGTTTCTCCTGACCCCTCCTGTCTCAACCTCCAGTATTTATGCTGCAGTAGTTTATGTGTCGGGGGCTAGGGTCAGTCTGTTATATCTGGAGTATTTCTCCTGTCTTATCCGGTGTCCTGTGTGAATTTAAGTACAGTGGGGAGAACAAGTATTTGATACACTGCTGATTTAGCAGGTTTTCCTACTTACCAAGCATGTAGAGGTCTGTCATTTTTATCATAGGTACACTTCAACTGTGAGAGACTGAATCTAAAAAAAAAATCCAGAAAATCACATTGTATGATTTTTAAGTAATTAATTTGCATGACATATGTATTTGATACATCAGAAAAGCAGAACTTAATATTTGGTACAGAAACCTTTGTTTGCAATTACAGAGATCATACGTTTCCTGTAGTTCTTGACCAGGTTTGCACACAATGCAGCAGGGATTTTGGCCCACTCCTCCATACAGACCTTCTCCAGATCCTACAGGTTTTGGGACTGTCGCTGGGCAAAATGGACTTTCAGCTCCCTTCAAAGATGTTCTATTGGGTTCAGGTCTGGAGACTGGCTAGGCCACTCCAGGACCTTGAGATGCTTCTTATGGAGCCACTCCTTAGTTGCACTGGCTGTGTGATTTGGGTCGTTGTCATGCTGGAAGACCCAGCCACGACCCATCTTCAATGCTCTTACTGAGGGAAGGAGGTTGTTGGCCAAGATCTCACGTACATGGCCCCATCCATCCTCCCCTCAATACGGTGCAGTCGTCCTGTCCCCTTTGCAGAAAAGCATCCCCAAAGAATAATGTTTCCACCTCCATGCTTCACGGTTGGGATGGTGTCCTTGGGGTTGTACTCATCCTTCTTCTTCCTCCAAACACGGTGAGTGGAGTTTAGACCAAAGAGCTCTATTTTTGTCTCATCAGACCACATGACCTTCTCCCATTCCTCCTCTGGATCATCCAGATGGTCATTGGCAAACTTCAGATGGGCCTGGACATGCGCTGGCTTGAGCAGGGGGACCTTGTGTGCGCTGCAGGATTTTAATCCATGACGGCGTAGTGTGTTACTAATGGTTTTCTTTGAGACTGTGGTCCCAGCTCTCTTCAGGTCATTGACCAGGTCCTGCCGTGTAGTTTTGGGTTGATCCCTCACCTTCCTCCATGATCATTGCATGGAGCCCCAGACCGAGGGTGATTGACCGTCATCTTGAACTTCTTCAATTTTCTAATAATTGCGCCAACAGTTGTCACCAAGCTGCTTGCCTATTGTCCTGTAGCCCATCCCAGCCTTGTGCAGGTCTTCAATTTTATCCCTGATGTCCTTACACAGCTCTCTGGTCTTGGCCAGTGTGGAGAGGTTGGAGTCTGTTTGATTGAGTGTGTGGACAGGTGTCTTTTATACAGGTAATGAGTTCAAACAGGTGGAGTTAATACAGGTAATGAGTGGAGAACAGGAAGGCTTCGTAAAGAAAAACTAACAGGTCTGTGAGAGCCGGAAGTCTTACTGGTTGGTAGGTGATCAAATACGTATGTCGTGCAATAAAATGCAAATGATTTACTTAAAAATCATACAATGTGATTTTCTGGAATTTTGTTTTAGATTCTGTCTCTCACAGTTGAAGTGTACCTATGATAAAAATGGCAGACCTCTACATGCTTTGTAAGTAGGAAAACCTGCAAAATCGGTAGTGTATCGATCAAATAGTTGTTCTCCCCACTGTATGCTCTCTCTAATTCTCTTTCTCTCTTTCTTTCTCTCTCTCGGAGGACCTGAGCCCTAGGACCATGCCTCAGGACTACCTGGCATGATGACTCCTTGTTGTCCCCAGTCCACCTGGCCGTGCTGCTGCTCCAGTTTCAACTGTTCTGCCTGCGGCTATGGAACCCTGACCTGTTCACCGAACGTGCTACCTGTCTCAGACCTGCTGTGTTCCACTCTCTAGAGACAGCATGAGTGGTAAAGATACTCTCAATGATTGGATATGAAAAGCCAACTGACATTTACTCCTGAGGTGCTGTCTTGTTGCACCCGCGATAACTGTGATTATTATTATTTGACACTGCTGGTCATTTATGAACATTTGAACATCTTGGCCATGTTCTGTTATAATTTCCACCCGGCACAGCGAGAAGAGGACTGGCCACCCCTCATAGCCTGGTTTCTCTCTAGGTTTCTTCCTAGGTTTTGGCCTTTCTAGGGAGTTTTTCCTAGCCACCGTGCTTCTACACCTGCATTGCTTGCTGTTTGGGGTTTTAGATTGAGTTTCTGTACAGCACTTTGAGATATCAGCTGATGTAAGAAGGGCTATATAAATACATTTGATTTGATTTGTATCCTGCCAGGATGACCACTTTTGTGGGTCCAAAGTGAACTGTAAAGATGGAGCGATATTTATTGGATAGCTGGAGGGATAAAGCATACAGATAAAGTCAACATATAGATACTGGTGTACCGGATAGCCCGCAGAATAAAAATGACAGTAAATTGAAATCTTATTGAAGAAAATGTAACTCTGGCACAGATAACATTTGGTACCAGTCTAAAGAGAGTAAAACCTACTCTGGCAACAGAGTCTTTAGTTTCAGAGTTGAATATGTTCAATTTATTGTTGATATTTAACTCTGCGTCATTGCATTTCACTCTACACTATTAATTGAAAATATCTCTGTTACTTTGTTGTTCAGTATTCTAAAGTTTATTATTTAGAGTAATGTTGACTCATATAATCACAACAGTTAATTCAACTTCTATTTTGGCAAACTTAACACTATTATGGGGTCTATATGGTCCCATTTGAGTTGTAAAATCTAATTGACGTATTTCTTAATGTGTCGTATTATGGTGGCTTGGTTGTGACATCCAATCTCTATTGGTGTCCATTTATTAAGATAAATAATTTCCAGCAATTTTACATTTCCCACAATTTACATTCAGAATGCAAGTCAGCCTTCTCAGTAAAAGTTGCAATAAATCCAATCATTGACAGATTAGATTATTTTAGGAAAATGTATGTTACATATCATTGTGTAGCAAAGATTTTTTTTAAACAATCAATGTATAGTACCAGTCAAAGGTTTGGGCACACCTACTCATTCAAGGTCTTTTTCTTATTTTTACTATGTTCTACATTGTAGAATAACAGTGTAGACATCAAAACTATAAAATAACACATATGGAATCATGTAGTAACCAAAAAAGTGTTAACTCTTTGGGCTAGGGGGCAGTATTTTCACATCCGGATGAAAAGCGTGCCCAAAGTAAACTGCCTGTTACAGGCCCGGAAGCTAGGATATGCATATAATTGGTAGATTTGGATAGAAAAGACTCTAAAGTTTCTAAAACTGTTAAAATAATATCTGTGAGTGTAACAGAACTGATATGGCAGGTGAAACCCAGAGGACAAACCATCCAAAAAAAATAGAATTTCAGCCTACCACTGTTTCCAATGGCTTTCATGTTTATTACGAGGCGAAGTCCTCCCAGATTGCAGTTCCTAGGGCTTCCACTAGAAAAATGAGCTCGAAGTTGTAGTTTTTCTAAGTGGCTCCCATTTTGGCTGTAGTGTTTCGTGGATGAAGCGCGTTCTTTGTTATTTATCTCCGGTAATGAACATACTATTCTCCGTCTTAAATGTTATCATTTATTTACGTATTAGGGTACCTAAGGTTTGATTATAAATGTTGTTTGATTTGTTTGGATAAGTTTATTGGTAACGTTTGCGATTAATTTTGTATGCATTTTGAAGGAGGGAAACCGGTGGATTATTGACTGAAGCGCGCCAGCTAAACTGATATAAAGAAGGACTTTATTGAACAAAATGACCATTTGTGATGTAACTGGGACCTTTTGGAGTGCCAACAGAAGAAGATCTTCAAAGGTAAGGCATTTATTATATCGTTATTTCTGACTTTCATGGCGCACCTGCCTGGTTGAAATATATTTTTTAAGGGGCCTCCCGGGTGGCGCACTGGTTGTAAGGGCGTTGTACTGCAGCGCCAGCTGTGCCACCAGAGACTCTGGGTTCACGCCCAGGCTCTGTCGTAACCGGCCGCGACCGAGAGGTCCGTGGGGCGACGCACAATTGGCCTAGCGTCGTCCAGGTTAGGGAGGGTTTGGCCGGTAGGGATATCCTTGTCTCATCGCGCACCAGCGACTCCTATGGCGGGCCAGGTGCAGTGTGCGCTAACCAAGGTTGCCAGGTGCACAGTGTTTCCTCCGAGATTATTTGTTTAGGAGAAATTGCTCCGTTTGGTGCGTCACGTTTGGCTACCAAAAAAAAAACGAAAATTCAGTCTTCAAAACGCCGAACTTTTTTCCAAATTAACTCCATAATATCGACTGAAACATGGTAAACGTTGTTTAGAATCAATCCTCAAGGTGTTTTTCACATATCTCTTCATGATATATCGTTCGTTGAAAGCCTCCTCTCTCCTCTCAATCACTGGATGACTGCGTGCAGCTTGTAGATTACGCACCAATTTAGACAAAGGACACCGGGCGGACCCCTGGTAAATGTAGTCTCTTATGGCCAATCTTCCAATGATATGCCTACAAATACGTCACAATGCTGCAGACACATTGGAGAAACGATAGAAAGGGCAGGCTCATTCCCAGCGCATTCACAGCCATATAAGGAGACAATGGAAACAGAGCTTCAAAAATTCTGCCCATTTCCTGGTTGAAGTTTCAACTTGGTTTCGCCTGTAGCATGAGTTCTGTGGCACTCACAGTTTTGGAAACCTTAGTGTTTTCTTTCCAAAGCTGCCAATTATATGCATAGTCGAGCATCTTTTCGTGACAAAATATTGCGCTTAAAACGGGCACGTTTTTTTATCCATAAATTAAAAGAGCGCCCCCTATATCCAAGAAGTTAAGAACAAGTGTATCTTTTAATTATATGTAAAACATGTATCTTTCGTCAAAGTTTATGATGAGTATTTCTGTTATTTGACGTAGCTCTCTGTAATTACTCCGGATATTTTGGAGGCATTTCTGAACATGGCGCCAATGTAAACTGAGATTTGTGGATATAAATATGCATATTATCGAACAAAACATAAATGTGTTGTGTAACATGATGTCCTATGAGTGTCACGTTCTGACCTTAGTTCTTTTGGTATGTCTTGGTTTTAGTATGGTCAGGGCGTGAGTTGGGTGGGTTGTCTATGTTCCTTTTTCTATGATTTGGGATTTCTGTGTTTGGCCTGGTATGGTTCTCAATCAGAGGCAGCTGTCTATCATTGTCCCTGATTGAGAACCATACTTAGGTAGCCCATATTCTGAGCTAGCCATTTAAACAGTATGGTCCACAGATCTAATTCAATTTGAACAATCATTTAACTGGAACAGAATATAGATGTCACGTATACTCCCTCTCCGGCGCACTAGGTCACCAGGCAGCTCATTATTATATACACACACCTGTCACCATCATTACGCGCACCAGCACCTCAGACTCAACTGGACACCATCACCTGCCTGATTACCTTCCATATATTACTCCCTTTGGTTCCTTCCCAGGCATTGTTTCTGTTTCATGTCTGTGTATTGTTTGTTCTCGTTTTGTATTATGTTTAGTTTATTGATTAACTCCCTGAACTTGCTTCACGACTCCCAGCTCACATGTTACAATAGAAAAATATGACCTTGGCATCCTGTAATCACAACCATCAATTTATACAGGCGGGTTGGGAGGCATGGTTTCCAGGTGGGGAAGGAGGATGCGGGGTTGGATAGGGACTGAAGGGGGGAATGGATTGGGCTTCTCTTTATATGCATTTCTTTTATTGTTTTTTGAACCTGTAACTTCCCTTCAGGAAAAAAGACAATTTGAAGTTGGTCACAAAATAAACAGAGATTTGGATATCCAGGTATCTGACCTTTTTGATGAAATATCCCTGGAAGGTGACATCTCTGCTGGTTGTGTGAGGGACGGCCATGGGTAAAATGTTGGCCAGTCTCTGGGTCTCATGGATCACTGCATCAGTGTAGGGAAGGTTCTTCCTGTCCTCTACCAAGGGCTGACGACTTCCTATAACCCTGTTGAGCTCCTCCTGGACCCGGTCATTGTTGGTTAAGGGCTTGTAAATATGCATTTCACTGTTGTATTCGGCACATGTGACAAATACAAAAGATTTTCAAATCAAATGAAATTGTATGATCTCATACACTATTTTAGTCCCATCTTTTAGAAGCTTCGCTTTCCTGGAAATAACCACTGGATATTGTGATCACCTCATCCAATGGTACGGATACAGCCTTAGAACAAAGATCTATATTATTAGGAAACATTTAATCAATACAGTGCATGTGGATGATCGTTCCTGTTCTGTTTGTAAACACACTAGTAGGTTGATTAATATCCTGAACCAGATTACAGTCACTGGTTACAGTGAGATGCTTCCTCTTCAGCGGAGAGATTGATGACAACCAAGATAGAAGACCTCTCTGTTTATATCACATGAACTATTTTTTAAATTTAACTAAGCAAGTCAGTTAAGAACAAATTCTTATTTACCATGACGGCGTATCCCGGCCAAACCCTAAAAATGCTGGCCCAATTGTATGTCGCCCTATGGGACTCCAATCATGGCCGGGTGTGAGCCAGCCTGGAATCGAACCAGGGTCTGTAGCGATGCCTCTAGCACTGAGATGCAGTGCCTTAGACCTCTACACCACTCATTAGCCCCCATCAAGCATTTCACACACATTATCTGGATACTGACAGTTAGAACTTGGTGGCCTATAGGAGCTACACTAAAATAGGCTTTAGAGGAGGCAGGTGAACCTGCAACCAGAACACTTTAATAACACGAGATCCTCTCTAAGCATTACAGGGATATGGCTCTGAATATGTACAGCAACAACTCCCCCATATGCATTCCTGTGTCTTCTGTAGATGTTATATATTGCTAATGATGTATCAAATGAAATTGACGTGAGTCTCATAAATGGCTAATATATGAATATATAAATCTGATGTTAGCAAGTTCATTGTATTAACCTTATTTCTAAGGCCACATGTATTATTAATATGGGCTATTTTTAGCCATTTCCTATGTAGCTTATCAGAGATAGAAATAATATGGAAAACAACAAAAAAGCAACAAAACAGATATTCAACACATTCTTTTAAATCAGCCTGAGGAACTGTTTCAGTGTTTGAGTCTGAGTTTACATGTGATTCTAATGATACAGAGAACTAGTTAGATCCTCCCTCAGCTGGCATTCAGTCATATACGTCATTTAAATTAAATTATGTTGAATCAACGTCGAATAGATGTTGAATTGACGTCTGTGCCCAGTGGGATGTTAGTGTTGGACAACTGAAGTTAGTTGTGTTTTTCAGCAGTAAAGTGAACCACAAGGTGGTGTAATAAGTATTCTAAACCCGGCAGTTTGGTTCCTGGATACTGAGTCCGAATGTCTTGGTAACTTAGACAATATACCACTGGTGTGATACAAAATAATTAATTTACTGTTCTAAATGTGTTGGTATCAAGTGTAACATCAGCAAGGCACCTCTGGGTTTTGTGGAATATGGCCAATATACACGGACTGTATACAGGCACTGAACTTCGCATCATGCAGTGCCTCTGCTGTGGTAAATTGACCAGATACCACACCCCCTCTGACCTTATTGATTTATTCTATTCTGTATAGTCATACTGAGCAATATTAATGCAACACTTTGTTATGAATGAGTGAGATGCAGATTCTGCATGAAGTCTTCATACCTCCAGGGTTTGCTTTCGGACGAGGAACGAGTCCACAAAGCCTCTACACATATGAGGGTTCAGAGTCTCCTTCAGGCCCCTCACCAGCTCTGTCACCTCCATCTTCACATCAGCAATATTCTTTTTCAGACGTGTCAGGTTGTTTATCCACGGACCCAACCAGGGAAACATGTTGTATATCTACACAGAGATTCAGTTAGAATACACATAAAACAATATTATATTAATTATAACTTAACACACCACAACTATGATTAGATTATTAAATGCATAAATTCAAATGTGATACACATATGCATAAATATGTAATTATTAGTTGTGAGCACCAATAGTGATATTCAATATTATTTGATATCGATATGAGCAAAGCATATTGTAATGTCAGTTTATTATTTTTACTATTGTTAAGGGTGTGTACTGGAGGCAAAGTCAGGTGCAGGAGAGCAGAGTGTAGTGAACAGGCGCACTTTTATTCCGGTCCAACGAAAGTACAAAAGTACATAAATGTGCCCAAACACGGAACATAGACAAAAAGTATGGCATGTAACAACACCCACATAACATAAAATCAATTTCACATGGAGAGGAACAGAGGACTAAATACATGCTGTGTGATTAGAGAATGAAAACCAGGTGTGTATGTATGGAACAAGACAAAACAAATGGAAATATGAAAAATGGAGCGGCAATGGCTAGAAAGCCGGTGACGTCGATCGCCGAACGCCCCCCGAACAAGGAGAGGAGCCGACATCGGTGGAAGTTGTGACAACTATTCTGTAAAAAGAACACTTTACTTTTCCTGCATACACAAAACCCTCAAACAGACCTCACAGGCTCTCAATTTAGCATATTTAATTAATTGCCTGTTGATGGTCCTATAATATAGGTCTCCCTAACTAACCAGTATGAATACAATATTATAATACCAGAATATTCACGCCTGGCCCAACAGACAATCTGCTAACAGTTGTCTGAACTTCAAAGAGCCATGGAAGTGAACAGATAAGTGAACATACACAGTTGCAAAATATTTTATGCAAACCGATACGATAAGGAATCACAAAAAAATGGATATAATTTTGTATATCGGTGCCCTTCACTAGTGATTATTTAACCATGTTATATATAATAATTACAATGATATAATTAATAAAATATTTTAGCCATTTAGTAGACGCTCTTATCCAGAGCGATTCACAGTTAGTGCATTCATCTTAAGTGTCACGACTTCCGCCGAAGTTGGTGCCTCTCCTTGTTCGGGCGGAGTTTGGTGGTCGTCGTCCCCGGCTTTCTAGCTGCCACCGATCTACGTTTCTTTTTCATTTATTTTGTCTTGATTGTACACACCTGGTTCCCATTACGTTAATATTTATTCTTTGCTTCCCACATGGTTTTGTGCGTGTTTGTTTGTTTAGTGTTCAAGACTTCTGTGAGCTGGTGTGTTTACCCTACGTGAAAATATTTTGTTGTTTCTTTTCGAGTACAGTACGTCTTTTACTCAGTTCTGTGTCCTGCGCATGACTCCTAACCGCTGCACATTGACACATGACAGAAACACACCCCCCTAATGGAGTCAGCAGGTGCACCCAGTCCTCTGTTACTAGTGGAGGAGCACGTCCAGCAGCACGCGACGACACTCCAAAATCTTGGCACAGCCATGGATCGCGTGCTGCACACCATGGAGCGATGGGAGAGAGCGGGTTTTCCCACAACCCCATCAACTTCACCACAACCCACACCGCTGTGCACCCCTCCGTCACCTGGACCCAGTGTGATTCGGCTCTCGCTTCCGAGGGCATATGATGGGACGGCTGCCTGGTGCCAGGGGTTCCTACTCCAGTTGAAGCTCTACCTGGCGACCGTCCACCCGGCTCCCTCGGGACACCAGAGCGTGTCCGCTTTCATCTACTGTTTGTCGGTGAAAGCGCTTGAGTGGGCCAACGCCAAATGGGGAGGAATAGATGCAGCGTTGGTCCGCTATGAGGATTTCACCCGCCGCATCCGGGCGGTCTTCGATCATCCACCTGAGGGGAGCGCGGCGGGAAACGCGTGTTCCAGCTCAGACAGGTGATGAGGAGCACACAGGACTTCGCACTGGACTTCAGGACCCTGGCTGCTGGTGCGGGATGGAATGAGAGGGCCCTGATCGACTATTACCGGTGTAGTCTACGTGAGGATGTTCGTCGGGAGCTGGCCTGCAGGGACACCACCCTTACCCTCGACCAGCTGGTGGATTTATCCATCCGGCTGGATAACCTGTTGGCCACCCGCGGACGTCCGGATCGGGATCCGTCCATTCCATCCCCCAGCACCTCCGATCCTATACATATGGAGCTCGGAGTTGCTGCTCTAAGGGTGCCGTTTCCTGCACCACCTGTGGCCGTAGAGTGCACACTGCTGGTGGGGTGATGGGGAGGTTCCCCAGGGAGTCGAGGCAGCAGGCAGGGCACTGCACCCGACTCACCCAGAGCTCCCTGTTGCGCACATGTGTGTATGAATAGAATTTCCTGAGTTTCCCCCGCATTCCCAGCATAAGGCGCTAGTAGATTCATGCGCAGCTGGGAACTTTATTGACCGTCAATTTGCACTTAGATTAGGGATCCCTATTGTTTCTGTGGATGTGCCCTTCCCTGTACATGCCTTAGATAGTCGTCCTTTATGGTCGGCCTGATTAGGGAGGTCACGGCTCTACTATGTATGATAACGCATGAGGGTCATGAGGAGAGAATTAGTCTCTTCGTGATCGATTATCTTACGTTTCCTGTGGTGTTGGGGCTTCCCTGGTTGGCCTATCATGACCCCACTATTTCGTGGCAACAGAGGGCTCTCAAGGGATGGTCACATCAGTGCTCAGGGAGGTGTATAGGTGTTTCCATAGGTGCAACTACGGTGGAGAGTCCAAACCAGGTCTCCACCATGCACATCCCCCCTGAATATGCCGATTTGGCTCTCACCTTCTGTAAAAAGAAGGCGACTCAACTACCACCCCCATCGACGGGGGGGATTCTGCGATAAATCTCCTGGTAGACGCAGCACTTCCCAGGAGTCACGGGTATCCTCTGTCACAGGAGGAGACGGTGGCTATGGAAACATATGTCTCTGAATCTCTGGGACATGGATACAGTCGGCCTTCCACTTCACCTGCCTCCTCAAGTTTATTTTTTGTGAAGAAGAATGATGGAGGTTTACACCCTTGCATTGACTGTAGAGGTATAAATCAGATCACGGTGAAGTATAGTTACCCGCTGTCTCTCATAGCCAGTGTAACAGAGTCATTGCATGGGGCACACTTCTTCACCAAATTGGATCTCAGGAGCGCTTACAACCTGGTGCGTATCTGGGAGGTAGTCTGCTTGGACTCAAGGCATCGGGCGAGGGGCCTTCAGTACCTCATGGAGTGGGAGGGGTACGGTCCGGAGGAGAGATGCTTGGTGCCGGTGGAGGACATCCTGGACCCTTCCTTACTGCAGGAATGTCACCGTCTCCACCCGGACCTCCCTGCACCTCGTCCTCTGGGTCGTCTAAGAGGCTGGTGTTGGTGCGCTGCTGGAGCCGCGCGTCAAGGGAGGGGTACTGTGACAACTTCCGTCGAAGTTGGTGCCTCTCCTTGTTCGGGCAGTGATCGGCGGTCGTCGTCACCGGCTTTCTAGCTGCCACCGATCTGTTTCTTTTTCCATTTGTTTTGTCTTGATTGTACACACCTGGTTCCCATTATGTTAATATTTATTCCCTATTTAACCCGCTGCTTCCCACATTGTTTTGTGAGTGTTTGTTCTTTGTTTAGTGTTCAAGACTTCTGTGAGCTGATGTGTTTTCCCTGCGTTGAAATATTTTGTTGTTTCTTTGAGTAAAGTATGTCTTTTACTCAGTTCCGTGTCCTGCACCTGACTCCGTCCTAACCGCTGCACATTGACACATGACATTTAGATAGCTTGGTAGGACAATCACGTGTCACACCATTGGTGTGCCAGGACAAGGAGCTTGGACTGGGCTATGAAGATTTTATTTGATATATTATTCGTATACATCATGAATATTGTATGTAGAGATTTATAAGCAGCTTAGTAATGGGTTATAAACTGTACAATAATGGTTTATAATCAGTTTACTGGCCCATCAAGTAAAGTATAACTGAGTATGTACATATTAATTTGCAAGAATTCATAACAGGCGTCTGTTTCCTAGTTTTATTGATTGCACTGAAACAGACATTTATTTAAAAAATACAGTAAAAACAAAATGGTCTGAATAAGCAGACTACCTGAATTGATGCAGAATCAAAAAGGTAAATATTCTCCTTGGCCCTGTCCACCATGCCTGTGAATAGGGGGTCAGTGTATTCAAACCTGCTGCCGTAGACAATGGCCGAGATTATGTTGGAGACGGCATAAAGCACAGGCTGGGTGGTGTCAAATGCCTTACCTGTAATAGACAAAACATCTAATTAATTACAAAATAAGCTTTCCAGAACCCACACAATCACTTAGCAAGCCAATTAGCTATTTACTAATAATGTGGTTAAAAATAGCCTGATTTTTAACCAGGCAATTAAGCCTAGGCATCCCTGAAAATACATCATACTACTTCTACTACTAGCGTAGAGATACTGATTCTCTTACCCTTATGTTTTTCCAACACTTCAATCAGGTAGGGGATTTCATCTAAGATTTTTTCCTCACTCCCTTTCTTGCCCATCCCAAAGTCTCTAAGGTTTGTCAGGGCAAAGCGCCTCATCTCTTTCCATGAGTCTCCATTGGCAAGCAGAATCCCTGTAGAGAATGTCATTTGTTTCCATGACAATTCAAAGTAATAATAATAAATAAATTACTATAAGCATTCACCAATATATATAAATATAATCTGCCAAATTCTAGATAATCTTTAACTATTTAGACATCTGCATTCACATTTATTTGCAGAAGATTAGCCTAAGAACATTTGATGAATTGTGGAAACAGAGGGATCTCTGCATTCACCATTCTAGCCTGATGTCTGCATTCACCATTCTAGCCTGATGTCTGCATTCACCATTCTAGCCTGATGTCTGCATTCACCATTCTAGCCTGATGTCTGCATTCACCATTCTAGCCTGATGTCTGCATTCACCATTCTAGCCTGATGTCTGCATTCACCATTCTAGTCTCAAATGTCAGAAAGGAGTGGTATTTTTTCAAATTAACTTGTCAGCTATTGGATCACTTTCAACCAACCAGAGGACAGCCTAATTCAAGCACAGTATTTGGCAACATTGTTTGTTGTCCTAAACCCAACCATTGTTTCTGAGAGGGCACTGATTGGACCAGACATTTTCTGGCTTATTCCAAAAGCCAATCTATTGGATAAAGGGCAGGCTGATATACACGCAGCAATCAGACTTGTTACACCAGGCTAGAATAAGACTTTCAGATTGTAATGAACTTAAATTTCCAACTCATCTCAAAGTGTCTGAAATTGATTGTGTAGCTCAAAGAAGTTTATTTAAAGTAACTGTTAGGTGGAAATCTCACTTTTAAAAGTTCATAATGTGTTAACTCATACCCACAATGTTGTTGACTCATCCTATGCTCATATTTGTGGCCAACACATAAATTGGAGACCAAACGCATGGATTTCTGTTTTAGCTTGTTCGTAGACTGCTTACAGATTAAGGAAATCAATAAGACAGGTTGTAATTTGGGTGAACTATCCCTTTAAGAATGGGACATAGCCAGCAGAAGAGTAAAATATCATTACCATGTCCTTGGTTGAAATCATAGAACACAGGTGTTATGTCCCTGTCCCCAAAGTCCTCTGCCTGGTTGACCAGCGCCTGCTTGACCATCTTGTATCCTGCCAGAACAACCACTTTCTTGGGTCCGAAGTGAACCGTGAAGATGGAACCATATTTTTTGGAGAGCTGGACAGAAAGTATACATAAAGTACACCATAGACTCAGTTATGTCTCGTAATGATCTATGAATAAGCACATAACTGGACATCTCATACAGCTTGTTTAACATGTATCAGTCAAGAAATAGCATGAAGACAGTGGTTTACAGTTGATGTCAGACCTTGGTTCAAATACCAGTCAATGTAATTGAATTACTTACAAACAATTAGTATTTAGACAAAGTTAATTGGAAATACATTTGGAAAGTACTGGTGTCAAGCTCCCGCTCCCATCGTCACCGTACTACTAACCACTGGTCCTGGCAACCCATCTTTATGCACACCTGGCAACCATCATTACCCACACCTGGCAACCATCTTTATGCACACCTGCGACTCATCATCAGTCACACCTGGACTTCATTACTCCCTTCATTACTTACCCTTTATATAGCACTCTTCTGTTGTCCGTCATCAGATAGTATTGTTTGTCTGGTCATGTCATTAACTGCACCTATGTTACAAGTGGCATGTATTTACAACTACTTGTTGTTTTTATTTGATGTAGTTGTTTTTAGCTGTGTATTACAAAATACTCAAACACAAAAATGTCAAATACTTAAGTACACTATGTATTTGAACCCAGGTCTGTTATAACAAGATCCCTGAAGGGATATTCCTAGGGTGCATCTCGGGCGCCGAAGACGTGGATGTCGATTATGGCAGCCCCCCGCACCTCTCTGATTCAGAGGGGTTGTGTTAAATGCGGAAGACACATTTCAGTTGAATGAGTTCAGTTGTACAAATGACCAGGTGTCCCCTTTACTTTCAATATTCTAAAGTGACCTCATCTCTTTCCTTGCAACACATTGGTCACTGTCACAAAGTATTTTGTCCATAGCCTGGTTCCCAACAAAAAACATCTGGAACCAGGCTACTTGGGTAGGACATATCTATTGAAATACACTACAGAATAGAACACTAAACAACATTAACCAGGTAAAAGCATGTACAATGTGCCAGAGTTCATTCATCAGTTTGCTTACTGAACTTTTCAAACCTGATGAAATAGCAAAAAAACTATATAAGTGAGATAAAACAGATCAAATCTCACAGATCAAATCAACATCAACATGTTTTGTTCTGAAAGCAACGGATGACTTCATCTTACCTCGCAGAGAGTGCAGTAGGGCTTCTTGAGGTCCAGCTGGAGCATGTTACCAAGCAGGGGCAGCGGCCTCGGTCCTGGAGGCTCCTTCCCCTGTTCCTCAAAGCTGGAACCAGAGGAGCGGAGGTAGAGGACCAGTAGAAACAGCACAGTACCCAGCAGTGTCACCGTGCTTGATGTCTGTAGAAGACCTTCTATAAGAGACATCTTCAGACTGAGCTCATACACCTTATACTGGGCTAAAAATACAACACACCAATGCTCCGTTATGGAACAAGTGTGTGTGCTCAGAGAACTTCCACAACAACAGAACTCCAATGAATGCTATTTGTATAACCTCCCCACACCACCCTATTGGAGCAAGATGAGAAGAGGGATGTTACAACCTCAGAGGAGGAGCTAAACAATACAACTCCAGCAGGTCTGTCTACATATCATATAATTGTGAAACTCACATGATCTCACCTGCAGGTCATTGACAAACTCTCCATATGATTTGTGTCCTGGTCTTTCCAAAAAAGGTAATACATCGAAAGGCATTTATACACCCGGCGAAATGGAATTAGGCTGATAGACCAGATTAACACAAGTAAACTTTATTCCATCACTCAATGGATGGTGAGGGTTACATAGATAGAATGAGGTTAAATCTAATCATATTTGGGATTTGATTGTGTTACTAAAGATCTTCAGAAATCCCCTCTGTTGTCTATATACTTTGAAAACTCCATAAATATCATATAAAAAATATAATACATTTTTGGTTGAAATATATTTACATCTCCAATCATATATAATAACTTTTTAGACACTTGAAGGTGTTCCACATTTGATGTTTTATTTGTTTAGTGTGAGTCAATGATGATCAGGTAAATGGTCTGGTAAAACTATCTTCAGTGCAGACAGTGGGAGAAAGAACAGGTCAGGCTGGATCCCAATAATCCCTCTGCCACGAGGTTACAAAGGTCAGTTTACACATTCCAAAGACAGAATACATTTCCAATCTCTGTAAAAGTCTGAAAACCTCTTCTTGAATAGAGGGAAGCATAACTAACAGAAGTCACCTTAGCCCTGCATATACAGATACATATATGTGTATATCATGTGTAGTAGAAGTCAGAAGTCGACCCACGATTTAATTTGCTCTCCAAAAGATGTGTCATTTCATTTCAGATTTTCAAGGATTTGAGTGGAGATCTGCTTCCCCATCCTCCCACTCTCGATGGGTTAGTATGTCTCATCTCTCCTTTAAATTGATCAAATGAGGTTCACTACCCATGGTGCTACTGACAAATCTACAAAGGTATGGCAGCTTTTCATTTAATTTGTAATCAGATCCACATCTCTGGCTTTTGAGTGACTAGAGATTATTCTTCCCGAGAACTTCATGACTCAAGCATTGCATTTGTTAATAAATGTTGAAGTTGCAAATTAATAGTGTTCCATTTGCTACAGTTTAAAAAATAAATGTTTGTTGACAGAAGAGACCTCTGACACATTTTATCCACAAAACATAACTTGTGTTCTTTAACCTCAAAAGTAAACTGACTTCAGGTTGTCTTTATCAGTATCTATAGAACGTGTCAAGTAGTTTCTGTGGACCCCCCTCGAGGTTGGAGTTTGCCCCCCCTCACCACCTCCCTTAATAAATAAAAATAATATAAGGTATCTGAATACCCACACTTGCATCCTAAATACACTGAACAAAAATATAAACGCAACATGTAAAATGTTGGTCCCATGTTTCATGAGCTGAAATAAAAGATCCCGGAAATGTTCCATACGCAGAAAAAGCTTATTTTTTCACAAAATCTGAGCACAAATGTGTTTACATCCCTGTTGGTGAGCACCACAAATGTGTTTACATCCCTGTTGGTGAGCACCACAAATGTGTTTACATCCCTGTTGGTGAGCACCACAAATGTGTTTACATCCCTGTTGGTGAGCACCACAAATGTGTTTACATCCCTGTTGGTGAGCACCACAAATGTCTTTTACATCCCTGCTGGTGAGCACCACAAATGTGTTTACATCCCTGTTGGTGAGCACCACAAATGTGTTTACATCCCTGTTGGTGAGCACCACAAATGTGTTTACATCCCTGTTGGTGAGCACCACAAATGTGTTTACATCCCTGTTGGTGAGCACCACAAATGTGTTTACATCCCTGTTGGTGAGCACCACAAATGTGTTTACATCCCTGTTGGTGAGCACCACAAATGTGTTTACATCCCTGTTGGTGAGCACCACAAATGTGTTTACATCCCTGTTGGTGAGCACCACAAATGTGTTTACATCCCTGTTGGTGAGCACCACAAATGCCTGAAGCTTCCACGGTTGTGTTCAAATGTAGGCCTTAGCACTCATTCTGATCTCATTCCTGATGATCAGTGCTTTAGTTTATTATCTTGCTGTCTAATGGTACTGAATTTGAGATGCACCCGACTGTCCACATTGTTCTGTGCATTAGCCTTTTGATTTGAAAAGTTTTAGTGTTTGTACTAGGCTATTTCATTTAATGTATATACACTATATATACTAAAATATGTGGACACGCCTTCAAATTTGTGGATTTGGCTATTTGAGCCACACCCGTTGCTTACAGGGAAATAAAATCGAGAACACAGCCATGCAATCTCCATAAACAAACATTGACAGTTGAATGGTTCTTACTGAAGAGCTCAGTGACTGTAAATGTGGCACCATCATAGAATGCCACCTTTCCAACAAGTCAGTTTGTGAAATGTATGCCCTGCCAGAGCTGCCCCGGTCAACTGTAAGTGCTGTTATTGTGAAGTGGAAAGGCCTAGGAGCAACAACGTCTCAGCTGCGAAGTGGTAGATCACACAAGCTCACAGAGCGGGACCGCTGAGTGTTGAAGCGCATAGCGTGTAAAAATCCGCTGTCCTCGGTTGCAACACTCACTACCAAGTTCCACACTGCCTCTGGAAGCAACATCAGCACAATAACTGTTCACCATGAGCTTCATGAAATGGGTTTCCATGGCCGAGTACCCGCACACAAGCCTAAGATCACCATGCGTAATGCCAAGGCTAGAGTGGTGTAAAGCTCACCGCCATTGGACCGGAGCAGTGGAAACGCATTATCTGTATTGATGAATCACGTTTCACCCCCTGGCAGTCCGACTGATGAATCTGGGTTTGGCGGATGCCAGGTAAATGCTACCTGTCCAATGCATAGTGCCAACCGTAAAGTTTGGTGGAAATGGAATAATGGTCTGGGGCTGTTTTTGATGGTTCAGCATTCTGCATTCAGATAATTCTGTGCTTCCAACTTTGTGGCACAAGTTTGGGGAAGGCTCTGTCCTGTTTCAGCATGACAATGCCCCCATGCACAAAGTGAGGTCCATACAGAAATGGTTTGTCGAGATCGGTGTGGAAGAACTTGACTGGCCTGCACAGAGCCCTGACATCAACCCCATCGAACACCTTTGGGATGAATTGGAATGCCGACTGTGAGCTAGGCCTAATCGCCCAACATCAGTGCCCGACCTCACTAATGCTCTTCTGGCTGAATGGAAGCAAGTCCCTGCAGCAATGTTCCAACATCTAGTGGAAAGCCTTACCAGAAGAGTGGAGGCTGTTATAGCAGGAAAGGAGGAACCAACTCGATAATAATAACTATAATTTTGGAATGAGATGTTCAATGACATTGTCCACATACTTTTGGTCATATAGTGTATGTTTCACTAACAAATATGTTGAAATGGAACCAAATCTGTTCCTGTCTTCAGTCCTTTTTAAATAGGCTAGATGGGCTATATTTATTGTCTACTACGGTATAGGTCGAATGTGATAGTCTGTCTATAACCAGCCTGAGTAGGCCTATAACTCCATTCCTATTCTATTCTGAGTTTAAAGAAATCAATCAACTTGGAAATTAGTTATTATCAGGCTGGTTAATGCGATTCATGTCTGTTGAATATGGAAGAATCCTTCCTCATTCGGCCCCGCCCCAGCTACTCAGCCAATTAGGAGCCACTACTACGTTGCGGCGATGCGAAATAGTATGCTGTTTAAGTATGTGGTATGCTAGTATGGGTATTCGGATGACGCCTGCCACAAGTATAGTATACATATCACTGTCCATGGTTCTGAAATTGTGATATGTCTATCAAAAATATTTTCTCAAGCAATCCGAGTTGGGGCAGTTGGACATTTGAAAGTTGGTTATAAGGATCGGACCCGTTTATTTCAATTTTCACCTAAAATGACATCCCCAAATCTAACTGCCTGTAGCTCAGGACCTTAATAAGCAAGGATATGCATATTCTTGGTACCATATGAAAGAAAACACTTTGAAGTTTGGTTTGTGGAAATGTGAAAGGAATGTAGGAGAATATAACATATTAGATCTGGTAAATGATAATACAAAGAAAAAAACAAGTTTATTTGTATTTTTTTGTACCATCTTTGAAATGGTACAAAATGAAATTCCAAAATGTATTATTTCAGCCGACGTGCAATTTTGATTTTGGCCACTAGTTGGCAACAGTGTATGTACAACGTTTTAGACTGATTCAATGAGCCATTGCATTTCTGTTCTTGTTGTATCAAGACTGCCCAAATGTGCCTAATTTGTTCATTAATAACTGTGCACTCTCCTCAAACAATAGCATGGTATTCTTTCAATGTAATAGCTACTGTAAATTGCACAGTACAGTTAGATTAACAAGAATTTAAGCTTTCTGCCAATATCAGATATATCTGTGTCCTGGGACATTTTCTTGTTACTTACAACCTCATGCTAATCGCATTAGCCTACTTTAGCTCAACCATCCCGCAGGGGACCCACCAATCCTGAAGAGGTTTTTAATAGCTTAAATCGTTGAAGCTCAAAATTGGCTAGATGGCTACGTGTGCAGCCAGATGTAAGTTTCAGCACAAACACTGATAGCTATTCTACATTTCCTCAACCAAGATCAATCCCTCACAACACAAACTGAAAATAATGAAACAAATCTTCTTGATAAGAAACAGTTGGCAAAGTTGAATCTAAACCCAGCCAATGTACATGCAAGTAGCGCATTGGCTGTGCATTGCAGTGAGTGTACACATGCTAGCTACCTAATTATCTAGATAAACACACGAGACAGACACGTTCCTGCTCGAGCATCCAGAACAAATTCCAGCCCTATCTTTATGATGCATTAATTTAGTACACCCTCTTCTCTTCAGTCAATGCAATTTTCCTCATGCTATTTTAATCCCAATTTGCGCTGACTGATCAACAGTGTCATGTTAGTTTTCAGTGTGTTCCCAGAAATCTGAACCCAGTAAGCAGTAAGCGTTCAAAATACGTCTATTCCAGATGTTGAAGTTGGGCTCATTTTAAGTTTTGAATGAAAGGTGAAAATACATATTTTCCTGAAGTTTAAAATATGTATTTTCCTGATTTTTTGAGGAGGTTTGAATCCTGAGAAACCTGCATACACATGGTTTATAGTACAATATACCAAAACTATGGGCTGGAAAACATTGGTAGAGAATGGGTGGAGTAGGCATTTTGGTGCTTGTGAATTTCCTTTCTTTTTTGGTTTCAGACCAATGCAGTCTTCTCACTTAAAACATGTTTGTTTTAAAAACAGTATATATATAGTACTACAGTAATATAGTACTCACTATAACCCCTACACACCTACACGCCACCCCAAAATAGGTATTAAAGGTTTTGGTTTTTCCATATATGGATTTCAGCACGTAGGGCGCACCAATTGGTGTCACCTCGTTAGTCAGTATGTGTTACACCTGTGTTGGTTGCTATCTTCTTAGAAGGAAGGTATTTCACCTGTGCTGGACAAGGTGCAATTTAAGACTGGCTGTTACAGTGCTCCAGTTGTCTTGAGAGATGTGGAGGGTCAACACCTTTAGTGGGCTCTCAGAAGATGATTTCTAGAAAAACATTATTTTGTCTGATTTCTCTGATTTAATTTTTCTTCCTGTCTTTAAGAGTAATCAGAGACAGGGAGTTAAAACTATGGAGTATCCACATATGTGGGAGGGGCCTTATTGTTATAATTCCCAGCATGCTCTGTTGCAGGTAGATTCTTTGAATTGTTTGTTTCAATGTCTGTGTCTTCGCATGTATTGTACCAGTGAAAAGTTTGGACACACCTACTTATTCCAGGGTTTTTCTTTACTTTTCTACATTGTTGAATAATAGTGAAGACATCAAAACTATGAAATACCACTTGGAATCATGTATTAACCATAAACGTGTCAAACAAATCAAAATATATTTTATATTTGAGATTCTTCAAATTAGCCACCCTTTGCCTCAATGACAGCTTTGCACACGCTTGGCATTCTCTCAACCAGCTTCATGAGGTTGTCACCTGGAATGCATTTCAATTAACAGGTGTTCCTTGTTAAAAGTTCATTTGTGGAATTTCTTTCCTTAATGCGTTTCAGCCAATCAGTTGTGTTGTGGCAAGGTAGGGGTGGCATACAGAAGACCTATTTGGTAAAAGATCAAGTCCTTACTATGGCAAGATCAGCTCAACTGAGCAAGGAGAATGGACAGTCCATCATTACTTTAAGACATGAAGGTCAGTCAATCTGGAACGTTTCAAGAACTTTGAACATTTCCTCATGTGCAGTCGCAAAAACATCTAGCACTAAGATGAAACTGGCTCTCATGAGGACTGCCACAGGAAAGGAAGACCCAGAGTTACCTCTGCTGCAGAGGATAAGTTCATTGGAGTTACTAGCCTCAGAAATTGCAGCCCAAATAAATGCTTCACAGAGTTCAAATAATAGATACATCTCCAGATCAACTGTTCAGATGAGACTGCATGAATCAGCCCTTCATGATCAAATTGCTGCAAAGAAACCACTACTAAAGGAAACCAATAATACGAGATTTGCTTGGGCCAAGAAACACGAGCAGTGGACATTAGACCGGTGGAAATCTGTCCTTTCGTCTGAAGAGTCCAAATGTGAGATTTTTGGTTCCAACCGCTGTGTCTTTGTGAGACGGAGAGTAGGTGAACGGATGATCACCTCATGTGTAGTTCCCACAGTGAAGCATGGAGTAGGATGTATGATGGTGTGGGGGTGCTCAAAGCACACTTAACCAGCATGGCTACCACAGCATTCTGCAGTGATACACTTTCCCATCTGGTTTGCGCTTAGTCCCACTATCATTTGTTTTTAATCAGGACAATGATCCAAAACACATCTCCAGGCTGTGTACAGGCTATTTGACCTAGGAGTAGTGATGGAGTGCTGCATCAGATGAGCTGGCCTACACAGTCACCCAACCTCAACCCAGTTGAGGTGGTTTGAGATGAGTCCGACCGCAGAGTGAAGGAAAAACAGCCAACAAGTGCTCAGTATATGTGGGAACTCCTTCAAGACTGTTGGAAAAGCATTCCAGTTGAAGCTGGTTGAGAGAATGCCAAGAGTGTGCTAAGTTGTCAAGGCAAAGGGTGGCTACTTTGAGGAATCGAAATAAAATATATTTTTGATTTGTTTAACTTTTTGGTTACTACATGATTCCATATGTGCTATTTTATAGTGGGTAGTATTGATGTCTTCACTGTTATTCTACAATGTAGAAAATAGTACAAATTAAATTAAAACTTGCATGAGTAGGTGTGTCAACTTTTGACTGGTACTATACATTGTTTTTTATTTTATGCTACACAATGATATGTAACATACTGTACATTTTCCTAATCTAATCTGTAAGTGGTTGGATTTATTGCAACCTTTACTGAGAAGGCTGACTTGCATTCTGAATCTAAATTGTGGGAAATGTAAAATTGCTGGAAATTATTTATCTTCAATAGATACCATTAGACATTGGATTTCACAACCAAGCCACCATAATACGACACATTAAGAAATACATAAATTAGATTTTACAACTCAAATGGAACCATAAACCCCAAATAGTTTTGAGTTTGACAAAATAGAAGTTGAATTAACTGTTGTGATTATATGAGTCAACATTACTCTAAATAATAAACTTTAGAATAGTGAACAAAAAAGTAACAGAGATATTGTAACGGTTCTCTTGGGGTGAAGGAGAGTCGGACCAAAATGCAGCGTGATGATGATTCATGATATTTTAATGAAGGAAAAAACTATACATAAAAAAACTACAAAACAATGAAATGTGAAAACCGAAACAGCCCTATCTGGTGCAAACACAAATACAGGAACAATCACCCACAAAACACTCAAAGAATATGGCTGCCTAAATATGGTTCCCAATCAGAGACAACGATAAACACCTGCCTCTGATTGAGAACCACTCCAGACAGCCATAGACTTTGCTAGATACCTCCACTAAGCCACACACCCAATAACTAACAAAACCCCAAGACAAAACACACCACAATAAACCCATCACACCCCGGCCTGACCAAATAAATAAAGACAAACACAATAATACTTCGACCTGGGGCCTGTTGCACAAAACTAGGATAAGGGATTAAGCCAGGATATCTTGGTGATCCTGGCTCAATTGATCCGTAATCCGGTTGCACTAAAGATGGATAGGGGGCAGGAGGATATGTTATGGTATAAATTACCATGGAGATTTATTCTGTGGAGCTAGCCTGCTCCAGACCAGGCTAAATTCCAGGATCTATTTAATCTCATCCCTAATGTCAGTCAGCAGTCACCACAAATGGAAACCAATAGTTATTTCACTGCTCACTATACATTGTTATCACATATAACTAGACCCACTGTTATTATTTAAACGTTTGTGATCATTAATTTCAATGATTTTGGATAAAAAATGATTTTTAGATGATGTTGCTATCATTAGATAATTTACAGTTTCCCATAGACTATAAGGCTATATATAAAATGATTGAATATTAGGGCCACAGAGGGAAAAAAAAAACACAAGTCATAATATTGTAACCAGTTGTTTTAAAGAAGGACAGTTGTTAAAATGACAGATGTGGGGCATTTCGTGAAATTGTACTTCAGTATGGTTTCATAAACAAAGACATGCTGATGTGCCAGAATATTAAGTATCACATTGTCATAAGTATCAAAACTGTAAAAACAATATGTAGCTTTTCTGCAGAAAGAACCAGCCTCATAAATTTATGACTTTATCCTTTTTCTTCAGTGTGGCCCTAGTACTCTGTCATATAAACAAATACACATTCCATATGAATATAAAAACACAATGTGTAACATTATGTTCCTTTATTGAATAAGGACAAAACAAAGCAGGTAAACCATCAGCTCCTTTCGAAACTGAAGTCACAGTGACTCTACAAGATGGAAAGCACAGAATCCAAGCATATTATACAAAATGATACATACACATTCAAAGGTCTGTATATAACACACCCTGCATGTCTGCACACTAAAATAAATGCAGGACAAATCCATACACATCAACTGAACAGACAAATGAATGGATGCAGTAGCCTCCCTGCAGCCTTGTATTACACACAGTATACCGCACAAACATCATAAGAGGCCAAATTCGTCAAAAAACGAACCCAAAAAAAACCCAAATTCCTCTGCCACCGCAGGACATATTTAACCAAAATTGAAAGCACACATACTAACTAAAATAATTCAACACATATTGGTCCCTCAGCAGCCGACCACTGTCGTCATCAGGGAAGATTGCCGGATTGTCCCAGTCCATGGCTGGTCTCAAGTTTTTTTATTTCAAGGTCCAGTTTCCTAATTGTCCTCTTTTTTATTTCGAACTCCAGTGCAAGATTTTCCATCTTTTTCTTCTTGTACTGAATGTCTATGTCTGCCAGTTCTATTTGGCGCCGGAGGTGGTTGCCATACAACTTTCTGATAGCTTGTGAGCTCTGTGAACACAATACAATTAGCGCAGCTGGAATTTGGCAGGATGTGGTGTCCTTTTATTAATACGCACTATGTTGCCAGGCTGGTTTTCCCACTGTATAGCATCTGGGTCCTGTAAAAGAAATTAGATTTTTTGATTTTGATGAGGACTCCTCACCATTGTAGAGTAAATAGTACTTTCACAGTCTTAACATGATACCTCATGCCTTCTGGAATCCAGAGAGATGGTCTCCTCCTCATCATCGTCTCCATCATGTGCTGTTGCTGCTGCACTGGGGCCTTCACCCTATCACATTTAATCGGATTCATATTGAAGCTAGTAGACAAGACATGCCAGGCCTACAGTATGCCTTTGATGGAGTACTCACTGGATCAGCATCATCTGGTGCTTGTGCTGGTGGCTCTAACAGGAACACAGTGCTGCCAGACACTGCAAGGCAATAAGTAAACCAAAGTCAGACAGTACAAATTGATTCAATATGAATGTGGTTGTATCCCATGTAGAGATGGAAGGACATACCTTGAATGAAGCGGGTGGCATCTTGGGAGGAACCTATGCTCGTCTCTTTCCCCCCAGGGATCCCCTCTAAGACGGGCCTGCCTTTATTTAGCTCCAAGGCCATGTCCTCTGCTGGGGTAAGGTCAGCCTTTGGTGACCCACCACCCGTGCCTTGTCTGTGGGTATTCTTTTTCACTGCTAAAACAGTACAGACAATGTGTGAGCAGGCACCTTCTGGGTACAATATATGCTTGTGCTTTGTTAAATATTAGTCAGGGACCATACCATTCTGCAGAATGTTCTTGTATTTGATTTTGACCTGCTGCCATGTCCGTTTTGGCCCGTTCATGTTTAATCTACACACACACACACACACACACACACACACACACACACACACACACACACATTTAATGGAGTCACACTGCAAAAAATTACTTGGTATTTTTGTCTTGTTTTCAGTAAAAATATCAAAAAATGTATCATAGCTTTATACAGTGTGATGGAGTTACTTTACACAATTTCACTCATATCTGCAGTGCATTTCAATAAAAAATTTAACCGTTTCATAATTACAGTACAACTGCATTTTTGGAGATGTGAATTAAATATTTGAATTGTAATTGTGATGTTTCAGCGGAGCGGTGAGTGTGTAATTGTGCACTACTTATGCATTCAGGCGGTCTGCAATACTTTGCCACGCTTTTTCTCTTTGCTTTATCACTGTGGCGGTGTTGCCTTTCTTCTTAATTATATCTTTTACCTCCTCGTATGCCTCCATGAGGATTTGTGCTTCCGACGGGGAAAAGTACGCGGCTCTAGTTGCCATGGTAAATCAGTTAATCTGTGATCTGTGGCGGGGTCTATTTGAGTGAGCCGTGAGCGCGCACCTATCCAGGATTGGTTTCACCTGGCTTAATGAATCCGTGTCTGCTCATCCTGGCTTGGTCTTTGTGCAACCAATTAAGCCTGGACGCACATGTTTTGGCTTCATTGAGCTCAGCTGAGTCATTTATCCCGGATGTCTTAATTC
>NW_024609096.1:0-12500 GCF_018296145.1 Oncorhynchus tshawytscha
GTAAAGTGTCATTGTTAAAGTGAATAGATATCCATGTATTAAAGTGGCCAATGATTTTGAGTCAGTCATCCCACATCCCCAAACCATCCCACATCCTCAAATCATCTTACATCCCCAAACATCCTACATTCCCAAAACACCCCTATGTTCCCCGAACTGTTCCACATCCCCAAACTATCCTACATCCTCCAAATCAATCTGCATCCTCAGAACTACCGGCGCCGACAGAGATGGCCGCCTCGCTTCGCGTTCCTAGGAAACTATGCAGTTTTTTGTTTTTTTACGTGTTATTTCTTACACTAGTACCCCAGGTCATCTTAGGTTTCTTTACATACAGCCGACAAGAACTACTGAATATAAGATCAGCGTCAACTCACCATCAGTACGACCAAGAATATGTTTTTCGCGACGCGGATCCTGTGTTCTGCCTTACAACCAGTGTAACCGAGTGGATCACATGCAGCGACCCAAAAAAAAACGACTCAGAAAAAGAGGGAAACGAAGCGGTCTTCTGGTCAGACTCCGGAGACGGGCACATCGTGCACCACTCCCTAGCATTCTTCTTGCCAATGTCCAGTCTCTTGACAACAAGGTTGATGAAATCCGAGCAAGGGTAGCATTCCAGAGGGACATCAGAGACTGTAACGTTCTCTGCTTCACGGAAACATGGCTAACTGGAGAGACGCAATCCGAAGCGGTGCAGCCAGCGGGTTTCTCCACGCATCGCGCCGACAGAAACAAACATCTTTCTGGTAAGAAGAGGGGCGGGGGCGTATGTCTTATGGCCAACGTGACATGGTGTGATGAAAGAAACATACAGGAACTCAAATCCTTCTGTTCACCTGATTTAGAATTCCTCACAATCAAATGTAGACCGCATTATCTACCAAGAGAATTCTCTTCGATTATAATCACAGCCGTATATATCCCCCAAGCAGACACATCGATGGCTCTGAACGAACTTTATTTAACTCTCTGCAAACTGGAAACGATTTATCCGGAGGCTGCATTCATTGTAGCTGGGGATTTTAACAAGGCTAATCTGAAAACAAGACTCCCTAAATTTTATCAGCATATCGATTGCGCAACCAGGGGTGGAAAGACCCTGGATCATTGTTACTCTAACTTCCGCGACGCATATAAGGCCCTGCCCCGCCCCCTTTCGGAAAAGCTGACCACGACTCCATTTTGTTGATCCCTGCCTACAGACAGAAACTAAAACAAGAAGCTCCCACGCTGAGGTCTGTCCAACGCTGGTCCGACCAAGCTGACTCCACACTCCAAGACTGCTTCCATCACGTGGACTGGGAGATGTTTCGTATTGCGTCAGACAACAACATTGACGAATACGCTGATACGGTGTGCGAGTTCATTAGAACGTGCGTTGAAGATGTCGTTCCCATAGCAACGATTAAAACATTCCCTAACCAGAAACCGTGGATTGATGGCAGCATTCGTGTGAAACTGAAGGCACGAACCACTGCTTTTAATCAGGGCAAGGTGTCTGGTAACATGGCTGAATACAAACAGTGCAGCTATTCCCTCCGCAAGGCTATCAAACAAGCTAAGCGTCAGTACAGAGACAAAGTAGAATCTCAATTCAACGGCTCAGACACAAGAGGTATGTGGCAGGGTCTACAGTCAATCACGGACTACAGGAAGAAACCCAGCCCAGTCACGGACCAGGATGTCTTGCTCCCAGGCAGACTAAATAACTTTTTGCCCGCTTTGAGGACAATACAGTGCCACTGACACGGCCTGCAACGGAAACATGCGGTCTCTCCTTCACTGCAGCCGAAGTGAGTAAGACATTTAAACGTGTTAACCCTCGCAAGGCTGCAGGCCCAGACGGCATCCCCAGCCGCGCCCTCAGAGCATGCGCAGACCAGCTGGCCGGTGTGTTTACGGACATATTCAATCAATCCCTATACCAGTCTGCTGTTCCCACATGCTTCAAGAGGGCCACCATTGTTCCTGTTCCCAAGAAAGCTAAGGTAACTGAGCTAAACGACTACCGCCCCGTAGCACTCACATCCGTCATCATGAAGTGCTTTGAGAGACTAGTCAAGGACCATATCACCTCCACCCTACCTGACACCCTTGACCCACTCCAATTTGCTTACCGCCCAAATAGGTCCACAGACGATGCAATCTCAACCACACTGCACACTGCCCTAACCCATCTGGACAAGAGGAATACCTATGTGAGAATGCTGTTCATCGACTACAGCTCGGCATTCAACACCATAGTACCCTCCAAGCTCGTCATCAAGCTCGAGACCCTGGGTCTCGACCCCGCCCTGTGCAACTGGGTACTGGACTTCCTGACGGGCCGCCCCCAGGTGGTGAGGGTAGGCAACAACATCTCCTCCCCGCTGATCCTCAACACTGGGGCCCCACAAGGGTGCGTTCTGAGCCCTCTCCTGTACTCCCTGTTCACCCACGACTGCGTGGCCATGCACGCCTCCAACTCAATCATCAAGTTTGCGGACGACACAACAGTGGTAGGCTTGATTACCAACAACGACGAGACGGCCTACAGGGAGGAGGTGAGGGCCCTCGGAGTGTGGTGTCAGGAAAATAACCTCACACTCAACGTCAACAAAACTAAGGAGATGATTGTGGACTTCAGGAAACAGCAGAGGGAACACCCCCATCCACATCGATGGAACAGTAGTGGAGAGGGTAGCAAGTTTTAAGTTCCTCGGCATACACATCACAGACAAACTGAATTGGTCCACTCACACAGACAGCATCGTGAGGAAGGCGCAGCAGCGCCTCTTCAACCTCAGGAGGCTGAAGAAATTCGGCTTGTCACCAAAAGCACTCACAAACTTCTACAGATGCACAATCGAGAGCATCCTGGCGGGCTGTATCACCGCCTGGTATGGCAACTGCACCGCCCTCAACCGTAAGGCTCTCCAGAGGGTAGTGAGGTCTGCACAACGCATCACCGGGGCAAACTACCTGCCCTCCAGGACACCTACACCACCCGATGCTACAGGAAGGCCATAAAGATCATCAAGGACATCAACCACCCGAGCCACTGCCTGTTCACCCCGCTGCCATCCAGAAGGCGAGGTCAGTACAGGTGCATCAAAGCTGGGACCGAGAGACTGAAAAACAGCTTCTATCTCAAGGCCATCAGACTGTTAAACAGCCACCACTAACATTGAGTGGCTACTGCCAACACACTGTCAATGACACTGACTCTACTCCAGCCACTTTAATCATGGGAATCGATGGGAAATGATGTAAATATATCACTAGCCACTTTAAACAATGCTACCTTATATAATGTTACTTACCCTACATTGTTCATCTCATATGCATACGTTGATACTGTACTCTATATCATCGACTGCATCCTTATGTAATACATGTATCACTAGCCACTTTAACTATGCCACTTGGTTTACATACTTATCTCATATGTATATACTGTACTCGATATCATCTACTGTATCTTGCCTATGCTGCTCTGTACCATCACTCATTCATATATCCTTATGTACATATTCTTTATCCCCTTACACTGTGTATGACAGTAGTTTTTTTTGGAATTGTTAGTTAGATTACTTGCTCGTTATTACTGCATTGTCGGAACTAGAAGCACAAGCATTTCGCTACACTCGCATTAACATCTGCTAACCATGTGTATGTGACAAATAAAATTTGATTTGATTTGATTTGATTTGAAACCATCGTACATCCCCCAACCATCTCCCAACCATCCCCCAACCATCCTCAAACCATCCTCAAACCATCCCACATCCCCAAATAGTCCCACATCCCCAAACCATCCTAAGTCCCCCAAACCATCCTACAACCTCAAACCATCCTAAGTCCTCCAAACCATCCTGCATCCTCAAACCATCCCACATCCCCAAATAGTCCCACATCCTCCAAACCATCCTACATCCCCAAACCATCCTACATCCCCAAACCATCCTACATCCCCAAACCACCCAACAACCTTAAATCATCCTACATCTGCCAAACCATTCTGCATCCTCAAACCATCCCACATCCCCAAAGCATCCTACATCCCCCAAACCATCCTACATCTTACTGCAGTGTCTGGGGCCTCTGCTGACAGTGTTATTATTATACCACATGACAACCCCATAGTTCTCCTACACCAAATATACCACCAGGGCTCTGCTGTTGTGTTAGTGACTGTAGCCTAGCAACATGAGTGTATAGAATGTTAGAGCAGAGAGAACTTCCCGTGCCTGTATGATGAACAGCAGAGTGTTCAGGGCTACAGAGGAAAACCCAGATACTGTTAGGAAACCCAGGTAGGCTAGAATGGTCCACATATGGAAGTCAGCCTCCAACATAACACCCTGAGCCTCCTCTTCCTCCTCTCCCAGCCCCCTCATCCTCTTCCTCCTCCTACACCCCTCCAACGGACTGCTGCCAGAGAAAGAGAGAGAGAGAGAGAGAGAGAGACAGAGAGAGAGACAGAGAGAGACAGAGAGACAGAGAGACAGAGAGAGACAGAGAGACAGAGAGAGAGAGAGAGACAGAGAGAGAGAGAGAGAGGGAGAGAGAGAGAAACCGAGAAAGAGAGAGAGAGAGAGAGACAGAGAGAGACAGAGAGAGAGAGAGACAGACAGAGAGACAGAGAGAGAGAGACAGAGAGAGAGAGAGAGAGAGAGAGAGAGAGACAGAGAGAGAGAGAGAGACAGAGAGAGGGAGAGAGAGAGAAACCGAGAAAGAGAGAGAGACAGAGAGAGAGAGAGAGAGAGACAGAGAGAGAGAGAGAGAGAGAGAGAGAGAGAGAGACAGAGAGACAGAGAGAGAGAGAGAGAGAGAGAGAGAGAGAGACAGAGAGAGAGACAGAGAGAGACAGAGAGACAGAGAGACAGAGAGAGAGAGAGAGATGGCAGCCGCAGCGGTGTTGGGTACAGTCAGTAATGTGTTGAGTAATGAATGAGCTTTTTTAGGAATCAGAGAGCAGAACACACTCATCGCTGAGTGTACCAGAATATATATGTATGTATATATATATATATATATATATATATATATATATAGAGAGAGAGAGAGAGAGGGGGGTAGAGAGAGGGGTTTGAGAGAGAGAGAGCGAGAGAGAGAGAGAGAGAGAGAGAGAGAGAGGGGGGGTAAAGAGAGGGGGTAGAGAGAGAGAGACGTGGAGCGGGGGATTCAGATCAATAAGGAAAGTGAGATGTAGAGGGAGAGATGGAGAGAGGAACAGATGGAGATAAATGAGGAGAGAGAGAGTTGAAGAGGGGGAGAGCGCCATTGGGTTAGGAGAGGGAGAGATAGAGAGAGAGAATCATTAGTAGAGAGATGAAGAGAGAGAGGAAAGATAGAGAAAAATATCCTCCCAGCATCTCAGGAGAATCCCACGGTGAAACCAGAAACTATATCTCTGGCAAACACCCTTACTCTACTCAGCAGCATCAGTCCTCAGCCCAGCCATCCTGTCTACTGGAGTGAGAGAGGGAGGAGAGTAGAGGAGACAGGCAATGTTAATTAACAATAAACCAGTGGTACTACTAGTGGTAGTAGTAGTAGTAGTAGTAGTAGTGTAGTAGTAATAGTGTAGTAGTAGTAGTAGTAGTGGTAGTACTAGTAGTAGTAGTAGTAGTGCAGAAGTAGTAGTAGCAGTAGTAGTAGTAGTAGTAGTAGTAGTAGTGTACTAGTAGTAGTGTAGTAGTAGTACTGTAGTAGTAGTAGCAGTAGTACTAGTAGTAGTGTAGTAGTAGTAATAGTAGTTGTAGTAGTAGTAGTAGTAGTTGTGTAGTAGTAGTAGTCGTAGAGGTAGCATTAGTAGTAGTAGTAGTGTAGTAGTAGTAGTGGTAGTAGTAGTAGTAGCAGCAGTAGTAGTAGTGTAGTAGTAGTAATGTAGTAGTAGTAGTAGTAGCAGTAGTAGTAGTGTAATAGTAGTGTAGTAGTAGTAGTGTAGTAGTAGCTTGTAGTAGTGTAGTAGTAGTAGTCGTAGTAATAGCAGTAGTAGCAGTGTAGGAGTAGTAGTAGCAGTAGTAGTAGTAGTAGTAGTAGTAGTAATAGTAGTATTAGTGTAGTAGTAGTGTAGTAGTAGTAGTAGCACCAGTAGTAGTAGTAGTAGTAGTAGTAGTAGTAATAGTAGTAGTAGTGTAGTAGTAGTGTAGTAGTAGTAGTAGCACCAGTAGTAGTAGTAGTAGAGGTAGCACCAGTAGTATTAGTAGTAGTAGTAGTGGGGTAGCACCAGTAGTAGTAGTAGTAGTAGTAGTAGTGTAGTAGTAGTAGTAGTAGTGTAGTAGTAGCAGTAGTAGTGTAGTAGTAGTAGTAGTAGTAGTAGCAGCAGTAGTAGTAGTAGTAGTAGTAGTAGTAGTATCAGTAGTAGTAGTAGTAGTAGCAGTAGTAGTAGTAGTAGTAGTAGTAGTAGTAGTAGTAGTAGTAGTAGTAGTAGTGGTGGGGTAGCAGTAGTAGTAGTAGTAGTAGTAGTAGCACCAGTAGTAGTAGTAGTAGTAGTGGTAGCAGTACTAGTAGTAGTAGTAGTAGTAGTAGCAGTAGTAGTAGTAGTAGTAGTGGTGGGGTAGCAGTAGTAGTAGCACCAGTAGTAGTAGTAGTAGTAGTAGTGGTGGGGTAGCAGTAGTAGTAGTAGTAGTAGTAGTAGCACCAGTAGTAGTAGTAGTAGTAGTAGTAGTAGTAGTAGTAGAAGCAGTAGTAGTAGTAGTAGTAGTAGTGGTGGGGTAGCAGTAGTAGTATTACAAGGACACCAAGACAGTCGTGAAGAGGGCACAACAAAACCTATTCCCCCTCAGGAGACTTGAAAAGATTGGCATTGGTCCTCAGATCCTCTAAAGGTTCTACAGCTGCACCATCGAGAGCATCCTGACTGATTGCATCACTGCCTGGTATAGCCTCCACATTGACTCTGTACCGGTACCCCCTGTATATAGCCTCCACATTGACTCTGTACCGGTACCCCCTGTATATAGCCTCCACATTGACTCTGTACCGGTACCCCCTGTATATAGCCTCCACATTGACTCTGTACCGGTACCCCCCTGTATATAGCCTCCACATTGACTCTGTACCAGTACCTCCTGTATATAGCCTCCACATTGACTCTGTACCGGTACCCCCTGTATATAGTCTCCACATTGACTCTGTACCGGTACCCCACTGTATATAGCCTCCACATTGACTCTGTACCGTAATACCCTGTATATAGCCTCCACATTGACTCTGTACCGGTACCCCCTGTATATAGCCTTCACATTGACTCTGTACCGGTACCCCCTGTATATAGTCTCCATATTGACTCTGTACCGGTACCCCCTGTATATAGCCTCCACATTGACTCTGTACCGGTACCCCCTGTATATAGCCTCCACATTGACTCTGTACCGGTACCCCCTGTATATAGCCTCCACATTGACTCTGTACCGGTACCCCTGCACATTGACTCTGTACCGGTACCCCCTGTATATAGCTTCCACATTGACTCTGTACCAGTACCCCCTGTATATAGTCTCCACATTGACTCTGTACCGGTACCCCCTGTATATAGCCTCCACATTGACTCTGTACTGTAATACCCTGTATATAGCCTCCACATTGACTCTGTACCGGTACCCCCTGTATATAGCCTCCACATTGACTCTGTACCGGTACCCCCTGTATATAGCCTCCACATTGACTCTGTACCGTAATACCCTGTATATAGCCTCCACATTGACTCTGTACCGGTACCCCCTGTATATAGCCTCCACATTGACTCTGTACCGGTACCCCCTGTATATAGTCTCCACATTGACTCTGTACCGGTACCCCCTGTATATAGTCTCCACATTGACTCTGTACCGGTACCCCCTGTATATAGCCTCCACATTGACTCTGTACCGGTACCCCCTGTATATAGCCTCCACATTGACTCTGTACCGGTACCCCCTGTATATAGCCTCCACATTGACTCTGTACCGGTACCCCCTGTATATAGTCTCCACATTGACTCTGTACCGTAATACCCTGTATATAGTCTCCACATTGACTCTGTACCGGTACCCCCTGTATATAGTCTCCACATTGACTCTGTACCGGTACCCCCTGTATATAGCCTCCACATTGACTCTGTACCGGTACCCCCTGTATATAGTCTCCACATTGACTCTGTACCGGCACCCCCTGTATATAGTCTCCACATTGACTCTGTACCGGTACTCCCCTGTATATAGCCTCCACATGGACTCTGTACCTGTACCCCCTGTATATAGCCTCCACATTGACTCTGTACCGGTACCCCCTGTATATAGCCTCCACATTGACTCTGTACCGGTACCCCCTGTATATAGCCTCCACATTGAGTCTGTACCGGTACCCCCTGTATATAGCCTCCACATTGACTCTGTACCGGTACCCCCTGTATATAGTCTCCACATTGACTCTGTACCGGCACCCCCTGTATATAGTCTCCACATTGACTCTGTACCGGTACTCCCCTGTATATAGCCTCCACATGGACTCTGTACCTGTACCCCCTGTATATAGCCTCCACATTGACTTTGTACCGGTACCCCCTGTATATAGCCTCCACATTGACTCTGTACCAGTACCCCCTGTATATAGCCTCCACATTGACTCTGTACTGGTACCCCCTGTATATAGCCTCCACATTGACTCTGTACCAGTACCCCCTGTATATAGCCTCCACATTGACTCTGTACCAGTACCCCCTGTATATAGCCTCCACATTGACTCTGTACCGGTACCCCCTGTATATAGTCTCTACGATTGTTATTTTACTGTTGCTCTTTAATTACTTGTTACTTTTATTTCTCATTCTTATTCGTATTTATTTTATATATATTTTTTAAACTGCATTGTTGGTTAGGGGCTCGTAAGAAAGTATTTCACTGTGAGGTCTACACCTGTTGTATTCGGCGCCTGTTGATCAATAACATGTTATTTGCTTCTATGAGCCGTTCTGGTTCAGAATACTAACTTGACTTACTTACTACCCCCAGGTTGCCAGGGTAACCTCCCCCAGCCAATCAGCAGTCATGGATGAGATGGATCTGCCCCAGATGAAGAAGGAAGTGGAGAGTCTGAAATACCAACTGGCTTTCAAGAGAGAGAAGTCCTCCAAGACAGTCACTGAGTAAGTCAACTAGTACTAGACTACTACTACACTACCACTACTACTACTGGTACTACTACAACTACTACTATTACTACTACACTACTACTACACTACTACTACACCACTACACTACTACACTACTACACTACTACTACACTACTACACTACTACAACACCACTACACCACTACTACTACACTACTACACTATTACACTACTACACCACGACTACACTACTACTACACCACTACTACTACACTACTATAATACTACTACTACATGACCACTACACTACTACTACTATTACTACTACACTACTACTACACTACTACTACTACACTACTACACGATTACACTACTACGCTACTACTACACTACTACACTACTACTACACTACTACTGCACTACTACTACACTACTACTACTGTTACACAATAACTACACTACCACCACTACTACTACTACTACACTACTACTACACTGCAACACCACTACTACTACACCACTACACTAATACTACACTACTACACTACTACTACTACTACTACACTACTACTGCACAACTACTACTACACTACTACACTACTACTACACTACACTGCTACTACTACTACTACACTACTACATTACTACTACTACACTACTACACTGCTACTACTACTACACCACTACACTGCTACTACTACTACACTACTACACTACTACTACACTACACTGCTACTACTACTACACAACTACTACTACTACTACACTACTACATTACTACTACTACACTACTACACTGCTACTACTACTACACCACTACACTGCTACTACTACTACACTACTACACTACTACACTACTACTACACTACACTGCTACTACTACTACACAACTACTACTACTACTACACTACTACATTACTACTACTACACTACTACACTGCTACTACTACTACACCACTACACTGCTACTACTACTACACTACTACACTCCTACTACACTACACTGCTACTACTACTACACAACTACTACTACTACTACACTACTACATTACTACTACTACACTACTACACTGCTACTACTACTACACCACTACACTGCTACTACTACTACACTACTACGATTTTAAAAAAATCTTGGCCGACCGAAAGTCTTCTGTTCTTTTGTCCAGTCGATTGGTCGATATTTTTAAAACGTGTATTTTTCCATTTATAGACACCCCCTATGTGTTTAAAAAAAATCAACTATATGCATTGAGCTTATCTGATACTTTAGACTTCACGTTCGCTGAAATAAGACACAAATGACTCAAGAGGGAGCCAGAGATCTAGATAACCAGAAGAAAGAAAAACAACCTTAACCTGACCCGATTATTCTCCTCCCACTCCTGCTGGCGTTAGCAGATTCTGCCATTACTCTCCTGAAGTTGCCGGTAATAGGTTAGCAGATTCTGCCATTACTCTCCTGAAGTTGCCGGTAATAGGTTAGCAGATTCTGCCATTACTCTCCTGAAGTTGCCGGTAATAGGTTAGCAGTCGGCAACCTTTCTCATGTTGAATGACCTTAACGTTTCTACCCATCTGCATGCCAGTTATGGTTTTCACACATTTCTGTGGAAAAGTTTCATTTCATTTATAATAACGTCTTCATATGTCAAAATATATTGTAATGTGGAAAATCTAAATTATATCCAAAACTAAATTAAAATGATACTAACCTAAAAAGGTAACTTCTATTGCCAACTATGGTGAAAAAAATAGTCTACATAAAGCCAACAAATAAAAACATTGCAACCTGCAGGTAGAAAATATCCCGATAAAAAATAAAATATTCTATAAATCACATTGGCTTCATATGGCCTGTCTGCAACGAACTTGACATATTGTATCAACTATTAACTTGAGTCGGGGACAAGTAAACATATAACATTGTATAAAATATTCTGGGTCTTCAGAGTTTCCAGACACAGCTGTCGGCTAGTTGAGTAATGGATAAGAAGCCGTGCTTGACTTGGCCAGGAGCTGAGTACCTTCACCTCAAATGTTCTACTGCTCGAGCTCCTCTTCCTCTTATAGAATATTATCTCAATGTTCTACTGCTCGAGCTCCTCTTCCTCTTATAGAATATTATCTCAATGATCTACCGCTTGAGCTCCTCTTCCTCTTATAGAATATTATCTCAATGTTCTACTGCTCGAGCTCCTCTTCCTCTTATAGAATATTATCTCAATGATCTACCGCTTGAGCTCCTCTTCCTCTTATAGAATATTATCTCAATGTTCTACTGCTTGAGCTCCTCTTCCTCTTATAGAATATTATCTCAATGTTCTACTGCTTGAGCTCCTCTTCCTCTTATAGAATATTATCTCAATGTTCTACTGCTTGAGCTCCTCTTCCTCTTATAGAATATTATCTCAATGTTCTACTGCTTGAGCTCCTCTTCCTCTTATAGAATATTATCTCAACGTTCTACTGCTTGAGCTCCTCTTCCTCTTATAGAATATTATCTCAATGTTCTACTGCTTGAGCTCCTCTTCCTCTTATAGAATATTATCTCAATGTTCTACTGCTTGAGCTCCTCTTCCTCTTATAGAATATTATCTCAATGTTCTACTGCTTGAGCTCCTCTTCCTCTTATAGAATATTATCTCAAAAGTATTATGGAGCTCCTACACCTGAATATAAAACAGTTCCGGAACCCAAAAGGAGTTCCGGAACCTATTCCAGTCCAAGTCAACCACTGATAAGAGGTAATCAGGTAGGGCTATTTTATGATGTTTCCACTGGATCAGAGCATGAAATGTTTCTCTTCCACTCTGAGTGGTTATCGAAAGGGAGAGAGCTGGAAGGATTTTTCAAATACTTTGAGGAACTATTTGTAATTCTCAATGGATGTAAAATATTAAAATAAAAAAATACTTTGTTTACTTGCTGTTTTGAGGTGAAGAAAACATTTACTTTGAGAAGCTCCACAGTTTATTAGTGGTGGAGATTTAAAAACAAATCTAATTTTACTTGTCACAGTCACATGGTTAGCAGATGTTAATGCGAGTGTAGCGAAATGCTTGTGCTTCTAGTTCCGACAATGCAGTAATATCTACAAGTAATCAAACAATTTCACAACTACTACCTTATACACACAAGTGTAAAGGGATAAAGAATATGTACATAAAGATATATGAATGAGTGATGGTACAGAGCAGCATAGGCAAGATACAGTAGATGGTATCGAGTACAGTATATACATATGAGATGAGTAATGTAGGGTATGTAAACATTATATAACGTGGCTAGTGATACATTTATTACAGACATTTTTCCTTTATTAAAGTTATTAAAGAGTTGAGTCAGTGTCAGTGTCAGTGTGTTGGCAGCAGCCACTCAATGTTAGTGGTGGCTGTTTAACAGTCTGATGGCCT
>NW_024609096.1:17500-20000 GCF_018296145.1 Oncorhynchus tshawytscha
GCTACACAACAGACTGATACACACCTCTACCAGCTACACAACAGACTGATACACACCTCTACCAGCTACACAACAGACTGATACACACCTCTACCTCTACCAGCTACACAACACACTGATACACACCTCTACCAGCTACACAACAGACTGATACACACCTCTACCTCTAACAGCTACACAACTGACTGGTCATTATAATGAGATGGATAACACAACTGACTGGTCATTATAATGAGATGGATAACACAACTGACTGGTCATTATAATGAGATGGATAACACAACTGACTGGTCATTATAATGAGATAGATAACACAACTGACTGGTCATTATAATGAGATGGATATCACAACTGACTGGTCATTATAATGAGATGGATAACACAACTGACTGGTCATTATAATGAGGTGGATTACACAACTGACTGGTCATTATAATGAGAAGGATAACACAACTGACTGGTAGATGGCATTATAATGAGGTGGATAACACAACTGTCTGGTCATTACAATGAGATGGATAACACATCTGACTGGTAGATGGCATTATAATGAGGTGGATAACACAACTGACTGGTCATTATAATGAGATGGATAACACAACTGACTGGTACACGGCATTATAATGAGATGGATAACAACTGACTGGTCATTAAAATTAGATGGATAACACAACTGACTGGTCATTATAATGAGATGGATAACACAACTGACTGGTCATTATAATGAGATGGATAACACATCTGACTGGTAGATGGCATTATAATGAGGTGGATAACACAACTGACTGGTCATTATAATGAGATGGATAACACAACTGACTGGTCATTATAATGAGATGGATAACACATCTGACTGGTAGATGGCATTATAATGAGGTGGATAACACAACTGACTGGTCATTATAATGAGATGGATAACACAACTGACTGGTCATTATAATGAGATGGATAACACAACTGACTGGTCATTATAATGAGATGGATAACACAACTGACTGGTCATTATAATGAGATGGATAACACAACTGACTGGTCATTATAATGAGATGGATAACACAACTGACTGGTCATTAAAATGAGATGGATAACACAACTGACTGGTCATTATAATGAGATGGATAACACAACTGACTGGTCATTATAATGAGATGGATAACACAACGGACTGGTCATTATAATGAGATGGACAACACAACTGACAACACAACTGACTGGTCATTATAATGAGATGGATAACACAACTGACTGGTCATTATAATGAGATGGATAACACAACTGACTGGTCATTATAATGAGATGGATAACACAACTGACTGGTCATTATAATGAGATGGATAACACAACTGACTGGTCATTATAATGAGATGGATAACACAACTGACTGGTCATTATAATGAGATGGACAACACAACTGACAACACAACTGACTGGTCATTATAATGAGATGGATAACACAACTGACTGGTCATTATAATGAGATGGACAACACAACTGACTGGTCATTATAATGAGATGGATAACACAACTGACTGGTCATTATAATGAGATAGATAACACAACTGACTGGTCATTATAATGAGATGGATATCACAACTGACTGGTCATTATAATGAGATGGATAACACAACTGACTGGTCATTATAATGAGGTGGATTACACAACTGACTGGTCATTATAATGAGATGGATAACACAACTGACTGGTAGATGGCATTATAATGAGATGGATAACACAACTGTCTGGTCATTACAATGAGATGGATAACACATCTGACTGGTAGATGGCATTATAATGAGGTGGATAACACAACTGACTGGTCATTATAATGAGATGGATAACACAACTGACATTATAATGAGATGGATAACAACTGACTGGTCATTAAAATTAGATGGATAACACAACTGACTGGTCATTATAATGAGATGGATAACACAACTGACTGGTCATTATAATGAGATGGATAACACATCTGACTGGTAGATGGCATTATAATGAGGTGGATAACACAACTGACTGGTCATTATAATGAGATGGATAACACAACTGACTGGTCATTATAATGAGATGGATAACACAACTGACTGGTACACGGCATTATAATGAGGTGGATGCCACAACTGACTGGTCATTATAATGAGATGGATAACACAACTGACTGGTCATTATAATGAGATGGATAACACAACTGACTGGTCATTATAATGAGATGGATAACACAACTGACTGGTCATTATAATGAGATGGATAACACAACTGACTGGTCATTATAATGAGATGGATAACACAACTGACTGGTCATTAAAATGAGATGGATAACACAACTGACTGGTCATTATAATGAGATGGATAACACAACTGACTGGTCATTATAATGAGATGGATAACACAACGGACTGGTCATTATAATGAGATGGACAACACAACTGACAACACAACTGACTGGTCATTATAATGAGATGGATAACACAACTGACTGGTCATTATAATGAGATGGATA
>NW_024609096.1:22500-57500 GCF_018296145.1 Oncorhynchus tshawytscha
CACACACACACACAGACACCCTCCTCAAACATCCTCCTCACACCCCCTGTTGACACACTGTACAGACGAGCCCCTTTAACTTATTAAATTATTGATGATGCTTTGTTTTATTTATTGATGTATATATTGATAAGCTCCTCCTCCGCACGGTGGCCATGTTGTTGTCTATCCACCCCCCCTTCCCAACAACAACAACAACAACAGTACTGGCACCTCCTTACCACAGAACCATCTCTATTGCCTTTTCCACAGTCTCCTTAACATGAGGATGGAACCATGAGAATGGAACCATGAGGATGGAACCATGATAATGGAACCATGAGAATGGAACCATGAGGATGGAACCATGGGAATGGAACCATGAGAATGGAACCATGAGGGTGGAACCATGGGAATGGAACCATGAGAATGGAACCATGAGGGTGGTACCTGGGAATGGAACCATGAGGGTAGAACCATGAGGATGAAACCATGAGAATGGAACCTAGAGAATGGAACCATGAGGATGGAACCATGATAATGGAACCATGAGGGTGGAACCATGGGAATGGAACCATGATAATGGAACCATGAGGGTGGAACCATGGGAATGGAACCATGAGAATGGAACCATGAGGATGGAACCATGAGAATGGAACAATGGGAATGGAACCATGAGAATGGAACCATGGGAATGGAACCATGAGAATGGAACCATGAGGGTGGAACCATGAGAATGGAACCATGATGGAACCATGAGGATGGAACCATGGGAATGGAACCATGAGAATGGAACCATGAGGATGGAACCATGAGAATGGAACAATGGGAATGGAACCATGAGAATGGATGGGAATGGAACCATGAGAATGGAACCATGAGGGTGGAACCATGAGAATGGAACCATGAGGGTGGAACCATGAGAGGATGGAACCATGGGAATGGAACCATGAGAATGGAACCATGAGGGTGGAACAATGGGAATGGAACCATGAGGATGGAACCATGAGAATGGAACAATGGGAATGGAACCATGAGAATGGAACCATGAGGGTGGAACCATGGGAATGGAACCATGAGAATGGAACCATGAGGGTGGAACCATGAGAATGGAACCATGAGGATGGAACCATGGGAATGGAACCATGAGAATGGAACCATGAGGATGGAACCATGAGAATGGAACCATGATGATGAATCCATGATGGAACCATGAGGGTGGAACCATGAGGATGGAACCATGGAACCATGATGGAACCATGAGGGTGGTACCATGAGGGTGGAACCATGAGGATGGAACCATGATGATGGAACCATGAGGGTGGAACCATGAGGGTGGAACCATGATGATGGAACCATGGTGGAACCATGAACCATGAGGGTGGAACCATGATGATGGATCCATGAGGATGGAACCATGAGGATGGAACCATGAGGGTGGAACCATGAGGGTGGTACCATGAGGGTGGAACCATGATGATGGAACCATGAGGGTGGTACCAAGGGAATGGAACCATGATGATGGATCCATGAGGATGGAACAATGGGGATGGATCCATGAGGCAGCCTGAGGTTAGATCTTCAACACTACTGACCAAACACCATCACTCTGGCCCTAGCATGTGTGTGTTAACGTGTTTTAACGTGTGTGTGTGTGTGTGTGTGTGTGTGTGTGTGTGTGTGTGTGTGTGTGTGTGTGTGTGTGTGTGTGGTATCGTGGTGTGAAAAATAATTGTTACTTTTTTTGCAATTTAAAAACGATTAAAAGTTGCCGGGGACAACATTTCCCTGGACCCTAGGCTACTGAAAATGTTCCCGGACCCTAGGCTACTGAAAATGTTCCCGGACCCTAGGCTACTGAAAATGTTCCCGGACCCTAGGCTACTGAAAATGTTCCCGGACCCTAGGCTACTGAAAATGTTCCCAGACCCTAGGCTACTGAAAATGTTCCCAGACCCTAGGCTACTGAAAAGGTTCCCAGACCCTAGGCTACTGAAAATGTTCCCAGACCCTGGCTACTGAAAAGGTTCCCAGACCCTAGGCTACTGAAAATGTTCCCAGACCCTAGGCTACTGAAAATGTTCCCAGACCCTAGGCTACTGAAAATGTTCCCAGACCCTAGGCTACTGAAAATGTTCCCAGACCCTCGGCTACTGAAAAGGTTCCCAGACCCTAGGCTACTGAAAATGTTCCCAGACCCTAGGCTACTGAAAAGGCTACTGAAAATGTTCCCAGACCCTCGGCTACTGAAAATGTTCCCTGACCCTAGGCTACTGAAAATGTTCCCCGGACCCTAGGCTACTGAAAATGTTCCCCGGACCCTCCGATTTACAAATTAATCAGTGTGTGTGTGTGTGTGTGTGTGTGTGTGTGTGTGTGTGTGTGTGTGTGTGTGTGTGTGTGTGTGTGTGTGTGTGTGTGTTTGGGCAGATTAGAAGTGTTGGGTCCTTCCTGGTATGAAAAAGGGTGAAAGGTCACAAACCCCGGTTTGGGCAGAATAGAAGTGTTGGTTCCTTCCTGCTATGAAAAAGGGTGAAAGGTCACGAACCCGGGTTTGGGCAGAATAGAAGCGTTGGTTTCTATTATTGATGTTACTATGTGGACCGGACTGGGTCTGTGTTTTTTATTTTATTTACCACAACTAGAACCCGTGGAACCGTCTAGACGTGTTGTTTCCTTGTGATGAGATTGCTGTGGAACAGGATTATTATTATTATTGTTATTGTTATTATTATTATGCATCTGATCATCTATTACTCTAAATGACGACGAGCAATAAAGTTGAGATCCTTTTTCAAATATATATATTGCATGTTTTACTAAAAACGTTGGTCTTAGTCAATAAAAAGAGTTTTTAAGACAGCTCTGTTGTCTTTATTTGGTGTGTGTGTGTGTGTGTGTGTGTGTTGGACGTCGTACTGTCACATGTACTTGAACTGTCTCTCCTGACTCTTCCTCTATTGGTTCTGTGGATGGATGGAGGAAGACGAGGACGGTGGACGGAGGGAGAGATGGAGCCGCCTGAAGCAGACAGGCAGAAGCTCCTCTTCCCAGAGTACTTCCAAACTCTCTCTTTCTCGTCTCTCCTCTCTCTATCGCTCTCGTCTCACCTCTCTCTCTCTCTCTCTAGTCTCTCCTCTCGCTCTCTCTCGTCTCACCTATCTCTCATCTCTCTCTCTCATCTCTCTCTCTCCCTCTCTCTCGTCTCACCTCTCTCGTCTCACTCTCTCTCTCTCGTCTCTCTCCCTCTCTCATCTCTCTCTCGTCTCTCTCTCTGTCTCTCTCCCTCTCTCACTCACTCTCTCGCTCCTCTCTCTCTCTCCTCTCTCTCTGTCTCTCTCTCTCATCTGTCTCTCTTTTAAATAATGTATGGTAGAAAGAGGAAGGTATGTAGGCTCTCCTCTCCTTCTCTCCTTCTCTCCTCTTTAATAATAGAGTGGTATGAGACATTGACTGTCACTCTGGATCCCTGTCTGCTCTTAATGGATCCCTCCCTCCCTCCCCTATCTATCCCTCCCTCTATCCCTCCCTCCCTCTATCCCTCCCTCTATCCCTCCATCCCTCCCTCTATCCCTCCCTCCCTCTATCCCTCCCTCTATCCCTCCATCCCTCCCTCTATCCCTCCATCCCTCCCTCTATCCCTCCATCCCTCCCTCTATCCCTCCCTACCTCCCTCCCTCTATCCCTCCCGATCCCTCCCTTTATCCCTCGATCCCTCCCTCTATCCTCCTTACCTCCCTCCCTCTATAAATCCCTAACTCCCTCCCTTCCTCTATCCCTCCATCCCTCCCTCCCTACCTCCCTCTATCCCTCCCTCCCTCCTCCCTCGATCCCTCCCCTATACCGTCCTCCCTCTATCCCTCCCTCCCTCTTTCCCTTCCTCCCTCTATCCCTCCCTCTATCCCTTCCTCCCTCCATCCCTCCTTACCTCCCTCCCCCTCTATCCCTCCTTACCTCCCTCTCTCCATCCCTCCCTAACTCCCTCCCTCCCTCTATCCCTACCTTCCTCCCTCCCTCCCTCCCTCCTCTCCCGTCCTCTCTTCTCTCCTCCCCTCCCATCCATCCTCCCCTTCTATCCCCATTCCCTCTCCCGTCCTCTAACCTCCCCTCTCCTCCCATCCATCCTCTCCCCTTCTATCCCCTCCTCTCCTGTCTTCTCTCCTCCCCCCCCTCCCATCCATCCTCTCCCCTTCTATCCCCTCCTCTCCTGTCTTCTCTCCTCCCCTCCCCTCCCATCCATCCTCTCCCCTTCTATCCCCATTCCCTGTCCCGTCCTCAATTCTCTCCTCCCCTCCCATCCATCCTCTCCCCTTCTATCCCCATTCCCTCTCCCGTCCTCTCTCCTCCCCTCCCCTCCCATCCATCCTCTCCCCTTCTATCCCCATTCCCTGTCCCGTCCTCAATTCTCTCCTCCCCTCCCATCCAACCTCTCCCCTTCTATCCCCTCCTCTCCTGTTCTCTGCTGTGCTCTCCTCCCCTCTGTAGTCAGAGGGAACTAATGGATAATGGCATCTGCCTCCTCATTCACTCTCAGATTACACACACACACACACACACACACACACACACACACACACACACACACACACACACACACACACACACACACACACACACACACAAAGGCACTAATGGCCTGTGGGCAATATGCATCTCCATTTACTCTGGGATCAGGGATTAACACTCCCACTCTCCATCCACAGCATCATTTGACCCCACTCTGAAGCACAATGTTCAATCTGTATCAGTCTCTACGTGTTGGTACCAATCTAATGTTCAATCTGTATCACTGTATCAGTCTCTACGTGTTGTTACCAATCTAATGTTCAATCTGTATCAGTCTCTACGTGTTGTTACCAATCTAATGTTCAATCTGTATCAGTCTCTACGTGTTGTTACCAATCTAATGTTTAATCTGTATCACTGTATCAGTCTCTACGTGTTGTTACCAATCTAATGTTCAATCTGTATCACTGTATCAGTCTCTACGTGTTGTTACCAATCTAATGTTCAATCTGTATCAGTCTCTACGTGTTGTTACCAATCTAATGTTCAATCTGTATCAGTCTCTACGTGTTGTTACCAATCTAATGTTTAATCTGTATCAGTGTATCAGTCTCTACGTGTTGGTACCAATCTAATGTTCAATCTGTATCTGTATCAGTCTCTACGTGTTGTTACCAATCTAATGTTCAATCTGTATCAGTCTCTACGTGTTGTTACCAATCTAATGTTCAATCTGTATCAGTCTCTACGTGTTGTTACCAATCTAATGTTTAATCAGTGTATCAGTCTCTACGTGTTGTTACCAATCTAATGTTCAATCTGTATCAGTCTCTACGTGTTGTTACCAATCTAATGTTCAATCTGTATCTGTATCAGTCTCTACGTGTTGTTACCAATCTAATGTTCAATCTGTATCACTGTATCAGTCTCTACGTGTTGTTACCAATCTAATGTTCAATCTGTATCACTGTATCAGTCTCTACGTGTTGTTACCAATCTAATGTTCAATCTGTATCACTGTATCAGTCTCTACGTGTTGTTACCAATCTAATGTTCAAATCTGTATCAGTCTCTACGTGTTGTTACCAATCTAATGTTCAATCTGTATCACTGTATCAGTCTCTACGTGTTGTTACCAATCTAATGTTCAATCTGTATCAGTCTCTATGTGTTGTTACCAATCTAATGTTCAATCTGTATCAGTCTCTACGTGTTGTTACCAATCTAATGTTCAATCTGTATCAGTCTCTACGTGTTGTTACCAATCTAATGTTCAATCTGTATCAGTCTCTACGTGTTGTTACCAATCTAATGTTCAATCTGTATCACTGTATCAGTCTCTACGTGTTGTTACCAATCTAATGTTCAATCTGTATCAGTCTCTACGTGTTGTTACCAATCTAATGTTCAATCTGTATCAGTCTCTACGTGTTGTTACCAATCTAATGTTCAATCTGTATCACTGTATCAGTCTCTACGTGTTGTTACCAATCTAATGTTCAATCTCTATCAGTCTCTACGTGTTGTTACCAATCTAATGTTCAATCTGTATCACTGTATCAGTCTCTACGTGTTGTTACCAATCTAATGTTCAATCTCTATCACTGTATCAGTCTCTACGTGTTGTTACCAATCTAATGTTCAATCTGTATCACTGTATCAGTCTCTACGTGTTGTTACCAATCTAATGTTCAATCTGTATCAGTCTCTACGTGTTGTTACCAATCTAATGTTCAATCTGTATCAGTCTCTACGTGTTGTTACCAATCTAATGTTCAATCTCTATCAGTCTCTATGTGTTGTTACCAATCTAATGTTCAATCTGTATCACTGTATCAGTCTCTACGTGTTGTTACCAATCTAATGTTCAATCTGTATCAGTGTATCAGTCTCTACGTGTTGTTACCAATCTAATGTTCAATCTGTATCAGTCTCTACGTGTTGTTACCAATCTAATGTTCAATCTGTATCAGTCTCTATGTGTTGTTACCAATCTAATGGTCAATCTGTATCACTGTATCAGTCTCTACGTGTTGTTACCAATCTAATGTTCAATCTGTATCAGTCTCTATGTGTTGTTACCAATCTAATGTTCAATCTGTATCACTGTATCAGTCTCTACGTGTTGTTACCAATCTAATGTTCAATCTGTATCAGTCTCTACGTGTTGTTACCAATCTAATGTTCAATCTGTATCACTGTATCAGTCTCTACGTGTTGTTACCAATCTAATGTTCAATCTGTATCAGTCTCTACGTGTTGTTACCAATCTAATGTTCAATCTGTATCAGTCTCTACGTGTTGTTACCAATCTAATGTTCAATCTGTATCAGTCTCTATGTGTTGTTACCAATCTAATGTTCAATCTGTATCACTGTATCAGTCTCTACGTGTTGTTACCAATCTAATGTTCAATCTGTATCAGTCTCTACGTGTTGTTACCAATCTAATGTTCAATCTGTATCAGTCTCTACGTGTTGTTACCAATCTAATGTTCAATCTGTATCACTGTATCAGTCTCTATGTGTTGTTACCAATCTAATGTTCAATCTGTATCACTGTATCAGTCTCTACGTGTTGTTACCAATCTAATGTTCAATCTGTATCACTGTATCAGTCTCTACGTGTTGTTACCAATCTAATGTTCAATCTCTATCAGTCTCTATGTGTTGTTACCAATCTAATGTTCAATCTCTATCACTGTATCAGTCTCTACGTGTTGTTACCAATCTAATGTTCAATCTGTATCAGTCTCTACGTGTTGTTACCAATCTAATGTTCAATCTGTATCAGTCTCTACGTGTTGTTACCAATCTAATGTTCAATCTGTATCACTGTATCAGTCTCTACGTGTTGTTACCAATCTAATGTTCAATCTGTATCAGTCTCTACGTGTTGTTACCAATCTAATGTTCAATCTGTATCAGTCTCTACGTGTTGTTACCAATCTAATGTTCAATCTGTATCAGTCTCTACGTGTTGTTACCAATCTAATGTTCAATCTGTATCACTGTATCAGTCTCTACGTGTTGTTACCAATCTAATGTTCAATCTGTATCAGTCTCTAAGTGTTGTTACCAATCTAATGTTCAATCTGTATCACTGTATCAGTCTCTACGTGTTGTTACCAATCTAATGTTCAATCTGTATCACTGTATCAGTCTCTATGTGTTGTTACCAATCTAATGTTCAATCTGTATCACTGTATCAGTCTCTACGTGTTGTTACCAATCTAATGTTCAATCTGTATCAGTCTCTACGTGTTGTTACCAATCTAATGTTCAATCTGTATCACTGTATCAGTCTCTACGTGTTGTTACCAATCTAATGTTCAATCGGTATCACTGTATCAGTCTCTACGTGTTGTTACCAATCTAATGTTCAATCTGTATCAGTCTCTAAGTGTTGTTACCAATCTAATGTTCAATCTGTATCAGTCTCTACGTGTTGTTACCAATCTAATGTTCAATCTGTATCAGTCTCTATGTGTTGTTACCAATCTAATGTTCAATCTGTATCAGTCTCTATGTGTTGTTACCAATCTAATGTTCAATCTGTATCAGTCTCTATGTGTTGTTACCAATCTAATGTTCAATCTGTATCAGTCTCTACGTGTTGTTACCAATCTAATGTTCAATCTGTATCACTGTATCAGTCTCTACGTGTTGTTACCAATCTAATGTTCAATCTGTATCAGTCTCTACGTGTTGTTACCAATCTAATGTTCAATCTGTATCACTGTATCAGTCTCTACGTGTTGTTACCAATCTAATGTTCAATCTGTATCACTGTATCAGTCTCTATGTGTTGTTACCAATCTAATGTTCAATCTGTATCACTGTATCAGTCTCTAAGTGTTGTTACCAATCTAATGTTCAATCTGTATCAGTCTCTACGTGTTGTTACCAATCTAATGTTCAATCTGTATCAGTCTCTACGTGTTGTTACCAATCTAATGTTCAATCTGTATCACTGTATCAGTCTCTATGTGTTGTTACCAATCTAATGTTCAATCTGTATCAGTCTCTACGTGTTGTTACCAATCTAATGTTCAATCTGTATCAGTCTCTACGTGTTGGTACCAATCTAATGTTCAATCTGTATCACTGTATCAGTCTCTACGTGTTGTTACCAATCTAATGTTCAATCTGTATCACTGTATCAGTCTCTACGTGTTGTTACCAATCTAATGTTCAATCTGTATCAGTCTCTACGTGTTGTTACCAATCTAATGTTCAATCTGTATCACTGTATCAGTCTCTACGTGTTGTTACCAATCTAATGTTCAATCTGTATCAGTCTCTACGTGTTGGTACCAATCTAATGTTCAATCTGTATCACTGTATCAGTCTCTACGTGTTGTTACCAATCTAATGTTCAATCTGTATCACTGTATCAGTCTCTACGTGTTGTTACCAATCTAATGTTCAATCTGTATCAGTCTCTACGTGTTGTTACCAATCTAATGTTCAATCTGTATCACTGTATCAGTCTCTACGTGTTGTTACCAATCTAATGTTCAATCTGTATCACTGTATCAGTCTCTACGTGTTGTTACCAATCTAATGTTCAATCTGTATCAGTCTCTACGTGTTGTTACCAATCTAATGTTCAATCTGTATCAGTCTCTACGTGTTGTTACCAATCTAATGTTCAATCTGTATCACTGTATCAGTCTCTACGTGTTGTTACCAATCTAATGTTCAATCTGTATCACTGTATCAGTCTCTCTACGTGTTGTTACCAATCTAATGTTCAATCTGTATCACTGTATCAGTCTCTATGTGTTGTTACCAATCTAATGTTCAATCTGTATCAGTCTCTATGTGTTGTTACAATCTAATGTTCAATCTGTATCAGTCTCTACGTGTTGTTACCAATCTAATGTTCAATCTGTATCAGTCTCTACGTGTTGTTACCAATCTAATGTTCAATCTGTATCAGTCTCTACGTGTTGTTACCAATCTAATGTTCAATCTGTATCACTGTATCAGTCTCTACGTGTTGTTACCAATCTAATGTTCAATCTGTATCAGTCTCTACGTGTTGTTACCAATCTAATGTTCAATCTGTATCACTGTATCAGTCTCTAATGTTGTTACCAATCTAATGTTCAATCTGTATCAGTCTCTACGTGTTGTTACCAATCTAATGTTTAATCTGTATCAGTCTCTACGTTACCAATCTAATGTTCAATCTGTATCAGTCTCTACGTGTTGTTACCAATCTAATGTTCAATCTGTATCACTGTATCAGTCTCTACGTGTTGTTACCAATCTAATGTTCAATCTCTATCAGTCTCTACGTGTTGTTACCAATCTAATGTTCAATCTGTATCAGTCTCTACGTGTTGTTACCAATCTAATGTTCAATCTGTATCAGTCTCTACGTGTTGTTACCAATCTAATGTTCAATCTGTATCAGTCTCTACGTGTTGTTACCAATCTAATGTTCAATCTGTATCACTGTATCAGTCTCTACGTGTTGTTACCAATCTAATGTTCAATCTGTATCAGTCTCTATGTGTTGTTACCAATCTAATGTTCAATCTGTATCAGTCTCTACGTGTTGTTACCAATCTAATGTTCAATCTGTATCACTGTATCAGTCTCTACGTGTTGTTACCAATCTAATGTTCAATCTGTATCACTGTATCAGTCTCTACGTGTTGTTACCAATCTAATGTTCAATCTGTATCAGTGTATCAGTCTCTACGTGTTGTTACCAATCTAATGTTCAATCTGTATCAGTCTCTATGTGTTGTTACCAATCTAATGTTCAATCTGTATCAGTCTCTACGTGTTGTTACCAATCTAATGTTCAATCTGTATCAGTCTCTACGTGTTGTTACCAATCTAATGTTTAATCTGTATCAGTGTATCAGTCTCTACGTGTTGGTACCAATCTAATGTTCAATCTGTATCACTGTATCAGTCTCTACGTGTTGTTACCAATCTAATGTTCAATCTGTATCAGTCTCTACGTGTTGTTACCAATCTAATGTTCAATCTGTATCACTGTATCAGTCTCTATGTGTTGTTACCAATCTAATGTTCAATCTGTATCACTGTATCAGTCTCTACGTGTTGTTACCAATCTAATGTTCAATCTGTATCAGTCTCTACGTGTTGTTACCAATCTAATGTTCAATCTGTATCAGTCTCTACGTGTTGTTACCAATCTAATGTTTAATCTGTATCAGTGTATCAGTCTCTACGTGTTGGTACCAATCTAATGTTCAATCTGTATCACTGTATCAGTCTCTACGTGTTGTTACCAATCTAATGTTCAATCTGTATCAGTCTCTACGTGTTGTTACCAATCTAATGTTCAATCTGTATCAGTCTCTACGTGTTGTTACCAATCTAATGTTTAATCTGTATCAGTGTATCAGTCTCTACGTGTTGGTACCAATCTAATGTTCAATCTGTATCACTGTATCAGTCTCTACGTGTTGTTACCAATCTAATGTTCAATCTGTATCAGTCTCTACGTGTTGTTACCAATCTAATGTTTAATCTGTATCAGTGTATCAGTCTCTACGTGTTGTTACCAATCTAATGTTCAATCTGTATCAGTCTCTACGTGTTGTTACCAATCTAATGTTCAATCTGTATCACTGTATCAGTCTTTACGTGTTGTTACCAATCTAATGTTCAATCTGTATCACTGTATCAGTCTCTACGTGTTGTTACCAATCTAATGTTCAATCTGTATCACTGTATCAGTCTCTACGTGTTGTTACCAATCTAATGTTCAATCTGTATCACTGTATCAGTCTCTACGTGTTGTTACCAATCTAATGTTCAATCTGTATCAGTCTCTATGTGTTGTTACCAATCTAATGTTCAATCTCTATCAGTCTCTACGTGTTGTTACCAATCTAATGTTCAATCTCTATCAGTGTATCAGTCTCTATGTGTTGTTACCAATCTAATGTTCAATCTGTATCACTGTATCAGTCTCTACGTGTTGTTACCAATCTAATGTTCAATCTCTATCACTGTATCAGTCTCTACGTGTTGTTACCAATCTAATGTTCAATCTGTATCACTGTATCAGTCTCTACGTGTTGTTACCAATCTAATGTTCAATCTCTATCAGTCTCTACGTGTTGTTACCAATCTAATGTTCAATCTGTATCAGTGTATCAGTCTCTACGTGTTGTTACCAATCTAATGTTCAATCTGTATCAGTCTCTACGTGTTGTTACCAATCTAATGTTCAATCTGTATCAGTCTCTACGTGTTGTTACCAATCTAATGTTCAATCTGTATCAGTCTCTATGTGTTGTTACCAATCTAATGTTCAATCTGTATCACTGTATCAGTCTCTACGTGTTGTTACCAATCTAATGTTCAATCTGTATCAGTCTCTACGTGTTGTTACCAATCTAATGTTCAATCTGTATCACTGTATCAGTCTCTACGTGTTGTTACCAATCTAATGTTCAATCTGTATCAGTCTCTACGTGTTGTTACCAATCTAATGTTCAATCTGTATCAGTCTCTACGTGTTGTTACCAATCTAATGTTCAATCTGTATCAGTCTCTATGTGTTGTTACCAATCTAATGTTCAATCTGTATCACTGTATCAGTCTCTACGTGTTGTTACCAATCTAATGTTCAATCTGTATCAGTCTCTACGTGTTGTTACCAATCTAATGTTCAATCTGTATCAGTCTCTACGTGTTGTTACCAATCTAATGTTCAATCTGTATCACTGTATCAGTCTCTATGTGTTGTTACCAATCTAATGTTCAATCTGTATCACTGTATCAGTCTCTACGTGTTGTTACCAATCTAATGTTCAATCTGGATCACTGTATCAGTCTCTACGTGTTGTTACCAATCTAATGTTCAATCTCTATCAGTCTCTATGTGTTGTTACCAATCTAATGTTCAATCTCTATCACTGTATCAGTCTCTACGTGTTGTTACCAATCTAATGTTCAATCTGTATCAGTCTCTACGTGTTGTTACCAATCTAATGTTCAATCTGTATCAGTCTCTACGTGTTGTTACCAATCTAATGTTCAATCTGTATCACTGTATCAGTCTCTACGTGTTGTTACCAATCTAATGTTCAATCTGTATCAGTCTCTACGTGTTGTTACCAATCTAATGTTCAATCTCTGTATCAGTCTCTACGTGTTGTTACCAATCTAATGTTCAATCTGTATCAGTCTCTACGTGTTGTTACCAATCTAATGTTCAATCTGTATCACTGTATCAGTCTCTACGTGTTGTTACCAATCTAATGTTCAATCTGTATCAGTCTCTAAGTGTTGTTACCAATCTAATGTTCAATCTGTATCAGTCTCTACGTGTTGTTACCAATCTAATGTTCAATCTGTATCACTGTATCAGTCTCTACGTGTTGGTACCAATCTAATGTTCAATCTGTATCAGTCTCTACGTGTTGTTACCAATCTAATGTTCAATCTGTATCAGTCTCTAAGTGTTGTTACCAATCTAATGTTCAATCTCTATCAGTCTCTAAGTGTTGTTACCAATCTAATGTTCAATCTGTATCACTGTATCAGTCTCTACGTGTTGTTACCAATCTAATGTTCAATCTGTATCACTGTATCAGTCTCTATGTGTTGTTACCAATCTAATGTTCAATCTGTATCACTGTATCAGTCTCTACGTGTTGTTACCAATCTAATGTTCAATCTGTATCAGTCTCTACGTGTTGTTACCAATCTAATGTTCAATCTGTATCACTGTATCAGTCTCTACGTGTTGTTACCAATCTAATGTTCAATCTGTATCACTGTATCAGTCTCTACGTGTTGTTACCAATCTAATGTTCAATCTGTATCAGTCTCTAAGTGTTGTTACCAATCTAATGTTCAATCTGTGTATCAGTCTCTACGTGTTGTTACCAATCTAATGTTCAATCTGTATCAGTCTCTATGTGTTGTTACCAATCTAATGTTCAATCTGTATCAGTCTCTATGTGTTGTTACCAATCTAATGTTCAATCTGTATCAGTCTCTATGTGTTGTTACCAATCTAATGTTCAATCTGTATCAGTCTCTACGTGTTGTTACCAATCTAATGTTCAATCTGTATCACTGTATCAGTCTCTACGTGTTGTTACCAATCTAATGTTCAATCTGTATCAGTCTCTACGTGTTGTTACCAATCTAATGTTCAATCTGTATCACTGTATCAGTCTCTACGTGTTGTTACCAATCTAATGTTCAATCTGTATCACTGTATCAGTCTCTATGTGTTGTTACCAATCTAATGTTCAATCTGTATCACTGTATCAGTCTCTAAGTGTTGTTACCAATCTAATGTTCAATCTGTATCAGTCTCTACGTGTTGTTACCAATCTAATGTTCAATCTGTATCAGTCTCTACGTGTTGTTACCAATCTAATGTTCAATCTGTATCACTGTATCAGTCTCTACGTGTTGTTACCAATCTAATGTTCAATCTGTATCAGTCTCTACGTGTTGTTACCAATCTAATGTTCAATCTGTATCAGTCTCTACGTGTTGGTACCAATCTAATGTTCAATCTGTATCACTGTATCAGTCTCTACGTGTTGTTACCAATCTAATGTTCAATCTGTATCACTGTATCAGTCTCTACGTGTTGTTACCAATCTAATGTTCAATCTGTATCAGTCTCTACGTGTTGTTACCAATCTAATGTTCAATCTGTATCACTGTATCAGTCTCTACGTGTTGTTACCAATCTAATGTTCAATCTGTATCAGTCTCTACGTGTTGGTACCAATCTAATGTTCAATCTGTATCACTGTATCAGTCTCTACGTGTTGTTACCAATCTAATGTTCAATCTGTATCACTGTATCAGTCTCTACGTGTTGTTACCAATCTAATGTTCAATCTGTATCACTGTATCAGTCTCTACGTGTTGTTACCAATCTAATGTTCAATCTGTATCAGTCTCTACGTGTTGTTACCAATCTAATGTTCAATCTGTATCAGTCTCTACGTGTTGTTACCAATCTAATGTTCAATCTGTATCACTGTATCAGTCTCTACGTGTTGTTACCAATCTAATGTTCAATCTGTATCACTGTATCAGTCTCTACGTGTTGTTACCAATCTAATGTTCAATCTGTATCACTGTATCAGTCTCTATGTGTTGTTACCAATCTAATGTTCAATCTGTATCAGTCTCTATGTGTTGTTACCAATCTAATGTTCAATCTGTATCAGTCTCTACGTGTTGTTACCAATCTAATGTTCAATCTGTATCAGTCTCTACGTGTTGTTACCAATCTAATGTTCAATCTGTATCAGTCTCTACGTGTTGTTACCAATCTAATGTTCAATCTGTATCACTGTATCAGTCTCTACGTGTTGTTACCAATCTAATGTTCAATCTGTATCAGTCTCTACGTGTTGTTACCAATCTAATGTTCAATCTGTATCACTGTATCAGTCTCTACGTGTTGTTACCAATCTAATGTTCAATCTGTATCAGTCTCTACGTGTTGTTACCAATCTAATGTTTAATCTGTATCAGTCTCTACGTGTTGTTACCAATCTAATGTTCAATCTGTATCAGTCTCTACGTGTTGTTACCAATCTAATGTTCAATCTGTATCACTGTATCAGTCTCTACGTGTTGTTACCAATCTAATGTTCAATCTGTATCAGTCTCTACGTGTTGTTACCAATCTAATGTTCAATCTCTATCAGTCTCTACGTGTTGTTACCAATCTAATGTTCAATCTGTATCAGTCTCTACGTGTTGTTACCAATCTAATGTTCAATCTGTATCAGTCTCTACGTGTTGTTACCAATCTAATGTTCAATCTGTATCACTGTATCAGTCTCTACGTGTTGTTACCAATCTAATGTTCAATCTGTATCAGTCTCTATGTGTTGTTACCAATCTAATGTTCAATCTGTATCACTGTATCAGTCTCTACGTGTTGTTACCAATCTAATGTTCAATCTGTATCAGTCTCTACGTGTTGTTACCAATCTAATGTTCAATCTGTATCACTGTATCAGTCTCTACGTGTTGTTACCAATCTAATGTTCAATCTGTATCACTGTATCAGTCTCTACGTGTTGTTACCAATCTAATGTTCAATCTGTATCAGTGTATCAGTCTCTACGTGTTGTTACCAATCTAATGTTCAATCTGTATCAGTCTCTATGTGTTGTTACCAATCTAATGTTCAATCTGTATCAGTCTCTACGTGTTGTTACCAATCTAATGTTCAATCTGTATCAGTCTCTACGTGTTGTTACCAATCTAATGTTCAATCTGTATCACTGTATCAGTCTCTACGTGTTGTTACCAATCTAATGTTCAATCTGTATCAGTCTCTACGTGTTGGTACCAATCTAATGTTCAATCTGTATCAGTGTATCAGTCTCTACGTGTTGTTACCAATCTAATGTTCAATCTGTATCAGTCTCTACGTGTTGTTACCAATCTAATGTTCAATCTGTATCAGTGTATCAGTCTCTACGTGTTGTTACCAATCTAATGTTCAATCTCTATCAGTCTCTACGTGTTGTTACCAATCTAATGTTCAATCTGTATCACTGTATCAGTCTCTACGTGTTGTTACCAATCTAATGTTCAATCTGTATCAGTCTCTAAGTGTTGTTACCAATCTAATGTTCAATCTGTATCAGTCTCTACGTGTTGTTACCAATCTAATGTTCAATCTGTATCACTGTATCAGTCTCTACGTGTTGTTACCAATCTAATGTTCAATCTGTATCACTGTATCAGTCTCTACGTGTTGTTACCAATCTAATGTTCAATCTGTATCAGTCTCTACGTGTTGTTACCAATCTAATGTTCAATCTGTATCAGTCTCTACGTGTTGTTACCAATCTAATGTTCAATCTGTATCACTGTATCAGTCTCTACGTGTTGTTACCAATCTAATGTTCAATCTGTATCACTGTATCAGTCTCTACGTGTTGTTACCAATCTAATGTTCAATCTGTATCACTGTATCAGTCTCTATGTGTTGTTACCAATCTAATGTTCAATCTGTATCAGTCTCTATGTGTTGTTACCAATCTAATGTTCAATCTGTATCAGTCTCTACGTGTTGTTACCAATCTAATGTTCAATCTGTATCACTGTATCAGTCTCTATGTGTTGTTACCAATCTAATGTTCAATCTGTATCAGTCTCTACGTGTTGTTACCAATCTAATGTTCAATCTGTATCAGTCTCTACGTGTTGTTACCAATCTAATGTTCAATCTGTATCAGTCTCTACGTGTTGTTACCAATCTAATGTTCAATCTGTATCACTGTATCAGTCTCTACGTGTTGTTACCAATCTAATGTTCAATCTGTATCACTGTATCAGTCTCTACGTGTTGTTACCAATCTAATGTTCAATCTGTATCAGTCTCTACGTGTTGTTACCAATCTAATGTTCAATCTGTATCACTGTATCAGTCTCTATGTGTTGTTACCAATCTAATGTTCAATTTGTATCAGTCTCTATGTGTTGTTACCAATCTAATGTTCAATCTGTATCAGTCTCTACGTGTTGTTACCAATCTAATGTTCAATCTGTATCACTGTATCAGTCTCTACGTGTTGTTACCAATCTAATGTTCAATCTGTATCAGTCTCTACGTGTTGTTACCAATCTAATGTTCAATCTGTATCAGTCTCTACGTGTTGTTACCAATCTAATGTTCAATCTGTATCAGTCTCTACGTGTTGTTACCAATCTAATGTTCAATCTGTATCACTGTATCAGTCTCTACGTGTTGTTACCAATCTAATGTTCAATCTGTATCACTGTATCAGTCTCTACGTGTTGTTACCAATCTAATGTTCAATCTCTATCAGTCTCTACGTGTTGTTACCAATCTAATGTTCAATCTGTATCAGTCTCTACGTGTTGTTACCAATCTAATGTTCAATCTCTATCAGTCTCTATGTGTTGTTACCAATCTAATGTTCAATCTGTATCAGTGTATCAGTCTCTACGTGTTGGTACCAATCTAATGTTCAATCTGTATCAGTGTATCAGTCTCTACGTGTTGGTACCAATCTAATGTTCAATCTCTATCAGTCTCTATGTGTTGTTACCAATCTAATGTTCAATCTGTATCACTGTATCAGTCTCTACGTGTTGGTACCAATCTAATGTTCAATCTGTATCAGTGTATCAGTCTCTACGTGTTGTTACCAATCTAATGTTCAATCTGTATCAGTCTCTACGTGTTGTTACCAATCTAATGTTCAATCTGTATCAGTCTCTACGTGTTGTTACCAATCTAATGTTCAATCTGTATCAGTCTCTACGTGTTGTTACCAATCTAATGTTCAATCTGTATCACTGTATCAGTCTCTACGTGTTGTTACCAATCTAATGTTCAATCTGTATCAGTCTCTATGTGTTGTTACCAATCTAATGTTCAATCTGTATCACTGTATCAGTCTCTACGTGTTGTTACCAATCTAATGTTCAATCTGTATCAGTCTCTACGTGTTGTTACCAATCTAATGTTCAATCTGTATCAGTCTCTAAGTGTTGTTACCAATCTAATGTTCAATCTGTATCACTGTATCAGTCTCTACGTGTTGTTACCAATCTAATGTTCAATCTGTATCAGTCTCTACGTGTTGGTACCAATCTAATGTTCAATCTGTATCACTGTATCAGTCTCTAAGTGTTGTTACCAATCTAATGTTCAATCTGTATCAGTCTCTACGTGTTGTTACCAATCTAATGTTCAATCTGTATCACTGTATCAGTCTCTACGTGTTGTTACCAATCTAATGTTCAATCTGTATCAGTCTCTATGTGTTGTTACCAATCTAATGTTCAATCTGTATCACTGTATCAGTCTCTACGTGTTGTTACCAATCTAATGTTCAATCTGTATCAGTCTCTACGTGTTGTTACCAATCTAATGTTCAATCTGTATCAGTCTCTACGTGTTGTTACCAATCTAATGTTCAATCTGTATCAGTCTCTACGTGTTGTTACCAATCTAATGTTCAATCTGTATCACTGTATCAGTCTCTACGTGTTGTTACCAATCTAATGTTCAATCTGTATCAGTCTCTATGTGTTGTTACCAATCTAATGTTCAATCTGTATCACTGTATCAGTCTCTACGTGTTGTTACCAATCTAATGTTCAATCTGTATCAGTCTCTACGTGTTGTTACCAATCTAATGTTCAATCTGTATCAGTCTCTACGTGTTGTTACCAATCTAATGTTCAATCTGTATCACTGTATCAGTCTCTATGTGTTGTTACCAATCTAATGTTCAATCTGTATCACTGTATCAGTCTCTACGTGTTGTTACCAATCTAATGTTCAATCTGTATCACTGTATCAGTCTCTACGTGTTGTTACCAATCTAATGTTCAATCTGTATCAGTCTCTACGTGTTGTTACCAATCTAATGTTCAATCTGTATCACTGTATCAGTCTCTACGTGTTGTTACCAATCTAATGTTCAATCTGTATCAGTCTCTACGTGTTGTTACCAATCTAATGTTCAATCTGTATCACTGTATCAGTCTCTACGTGTTGTTACCAATCTAATGTTCAATCTGTATCAGTCTCTACGTGTTGTTACCAATCTAATGTTCAATCTGTATCAGTCTCTACGTGTTGTTACCAATCTAATGTTCAATCTCTATCACTGTATCAGTCTCTACGTGTTGTTACCAATCTAATGTTCAATCTGTATCAGTCTCTATGTGTTGTTACCAATCTAATGTTCAATCTGTATCAGTCTCTACGTGTTGTTACCAATCTAATGTTCAATCTGTATCAGTCTCTACGTGTTGTTACCAATCTAATGTTCAATCTGTATCAGTCTCTATGTGTTGTTACCAATCTAATGTTCAATCTGTATCACTGTATCAGTCTCTACGTGTTGTTACCAATCTAATGTTCAATCTGTATCAGTCTCTACGTGTTGTTACCAATCTAATGTTCAATCTGTATCACTGTATCAGTCTCTACGTGTTGTTACCAATCTAATGTTCAATCTGTATCACTGTATCAGTCTCTACGTGTTGTTACCAATCTAATGTTCAATCTGTATCACTGTATCAGTCTCTACGTGTTGTTACCAATCTAATGTTCAATCTGTATCACTGTATCAGTCTCTACGTGTTGTTACCAATCTAATGTTCAATCTGTATCACTGTATCAGTCTCTATGTGTTGTTACCAATCTAATGTTCAATCTGTATCACTGTATCAGTCTCTACGTGTTGTTACCAATCTAAAGTTCAATCTGTATCACTGTATCAGTCTCTCTCTCTCTCTCTCTCTCTCTCCCCTCTCTGTCTCTCTCTCACTCACTCTCTCTCCCCTCTCTGTCTCACTCACTCTCTCTCTCTCCCTCTCCCTCTCCCCCCTACGTCTCTCTCTCTCAGGGAAGGTTATTAATACACACACTGGACCATGCAGTAGAATCAGCTATGATAATTAATGAGCTGTACAGCAGGCTGAGACATGTAGTTAGGGAGACATGAGGGTGTGTTGTGGGGTGAGCTGTACAGCAGGCTGAGACATGTAGTTAGGGAGACATGAGGGTGTGTTGTGGGGTGAACTGAGACATGTAGTTAGGGAGACATGAGGGTGTGTTGTGGGGTGAGCTGAGACATGTAGTTAGGGGGAAATGAGGGTGTGTTGTCGGGTGAGCTGAGACATGTAGTTAGGGAGACATGAGGGTGTGTTGTGGGGTGAGCTGAGACATGTAGTTAGGGAGACATGAGGGTGTGTTGTGGGGTGAGCTGAGACATGTAGTTAGGGAGACATGCAGGTGTGTTGTGGGGTGAGCTGTACAGCAGGCTGAGACATGTAGTTAGGGGGACATGAGGGTGTGTTGTGGGGTGAACTGAGACATGTAGTTAGGGAGACATGAGGGTGTGTTGTGGGGTGAGCTGAGACATGTAGTTAGGGGACATGAGGGTGTGTTGTGGGGTGAGCTGAGACATGTAGTTAGGGAGACATGAGGGTGTGTTGTGGGGTGAACTGAGACATGTAGTTAGGGAGACATGAGGGTGTGTTGTGGGGTGAACTGAGACATGTAGTTAGGGAGACATGAGGGTGTGTTGTGGGGTGAGCTGAGACATGTAGTTAGGGAGACATGAGGGTGTGTTGTGGGGTGAACTGAGACATGTAGTTAGGGAGACATGAGGGTGTGTTGTGGGGTGAGCTGAGACATGTAGTTAGGGAGACATGAGGGTGTGTTGTGGTTTGAGCTGTACAGCAGGCTGAGACATGTAGTTGGGGAGACATGAGGGTGTGTTGTGGGGTGAGCTGAGACATGTAGTTAGGAGACATGAGGGTGTGTTTTGGGGTGAGCTGAGACATGTAGTTAGGGAGACATGAGGGTGTGTTGTGGGGTGAGCTGAGACATGTAGTTAGGGAGACATGAGGGTGTGTTGTGGGGTGAGCTGAGACATGTAGTTAGGGAGACATGAGGGTGTGTTGTGGGGTGAGCTGAGACATGTAGTTAGGGGACATGAGGGTGTGTTGTGGGGTGAACTGAGACATGTAGTTAGGGGGACATGAGGGTGTGTTGTGGGGTGAGCTGAGACATGTAGTTAGGGGACATGAGGGTGTGTTGTGGGGTGAGCTGAGACATGTAGTTAGGGGGACATGAGGGTGTGTTGTGGGGTGAGCTGAGACGTAGTTAGGGAGACATGAGGGTGTGTTGTGGGATGAGCTGAGACATGTAGTTAGTGGGACATGAGGGTGTGTTGTCGGGTGAGCTGAGACATGTAGTTAGGGAGACATGAGGGTGTGTTGTGGGGTGAGCTGAGACATGTAGTTATGGGGACATGAGGGTGTGTTGTGGGGTGAGCTGAGACATGTAGTTAGGGGGACATGAGGGTGTGTTGTGGGGTGAGCTGAGACATGTAGTTAGGGGGACATGAGGGTGTGTTGTGGGGTGAGCTGAGACATGTAGTTAGGGGGACATGAGGGTGTGTTGTGGGGTGAGCTGAGACATGTAGTTAGGGGGACATGAGGGTGTGTTGTGGGGTGAGCTGTACAGCAGGCTGAGACATGTAGTTAGGGAGACATGAGGGTGTGTTGTGGGGTGAGCTGAGACATGTAGTGAGGGGGACATGAGGGTGTGTTGTGGGGTGAGCTGAGACATGCAGTTAGGGGACATGAGGGTGTGTTGTGGGGTGAGCTGAGACATGTAGTTAGGGGACATGAGGGTGTGTTGTGGGGTGAGCTGAGACGTAGTTAGGGGGACATGAGGGTGTGTTGTGGGGTGAGCTGAGACATGTAGTTAGTGGGACATGAGGGTGTGTTGTCGGGTGAGCTGAGACATGTAGTTAGGGAGACATGAGGGTGTGTTGTGGGGTGAGCTGAGACATGTAGTTAGGGAGACATGAGGGTGTGTTGTGGGGTGAGCTGAGACATGTAGTTAGGGGACATGAGGGTGTGTTGTGGGGTGAGCTGAGACATGTAGTTAGGGGGACATGAGGGTGTGTTGTCGGGTGAGCTGAGACATGTAGTTAGGGAGACATGAGGGTGTGTTGTGGGGTGAACTGAGACATGTAGTTAGGGAGACATGAGGGTGTGTTGTGGGGTGAGCTGAGACATGTAAAGGCGGATAAAGGAGGAATTGGCTTTGGGGGTGACTAGAGAGATATACCTGCTGGAGCGGGTGCTACGAGTGGGTGCTGCTATGGTAACCAGTGAGCTGAGATAATAAAACAGTAGCAGCATCGTCCTGTGCACAAGACTAAAACACACACACACGCAACCACGTGCACAGGCCCCTGTATCAAGGGATATGGAGACTCAGGAAGCACGTTGCACGTGCACAGACCCCTGGCTCCAGGGATATGGGAGACTCAGGAAGTACATTTAATTTCTCCTAAATGAGGACAGAGAAACCCTGACCTCAACAGTTAGTAAAACACACACACACACGCTGACACACTCCCTGCGAGCTGAACTCTGTTCTTGGGGTTAATTAGACGGTGTGTGTGTGTGTGTGTGTGTGTGTGTGTGTGTGTGTGTGTGTGTGTGTGTGTGTGTGTGTGTGTGTGTGTGTGTGTGTGTGTGTGTGTCAGTGATGGGATCATTGCTCTATGCTCCAATTTTAGTCTGAATGAAACACTGACGTAGCACCCTATTCCCACATAGGACTCTGGCCAAAACTAGTGCACTACGTAGGACTGTAGTGTACTACATAGGGAATAGGGTGCCATGTCAAGGACAGCTCTCTACAACTCAGTATGGAGTGACTGACAACACACAGACACAGAGAACTAAGAGAGACAGAGAGATGAGGTCACTACAACTCATTATAGAGTGACTGACAACACAGAGAACTAAGAGAGACAGAGAGATGAGGTCACTACAACTCATTATAGAGTGACTGACAACACAGAGAACTAAGAGAGACAGAGAGATGAGGTCACTACAACTCATTATAGAGTGACTGACAACACAGAGAACTAAGAGAGACAGAGAGATGAGGTCACTACAACTCATTATAGAGTGACTGACAACACAGAGAACTAAGAGAGACAGAGAGATGAGGTCTCTACAACTCATTATAGAGTGACTGACAACACACAGAAATAAGAGAGACAGAGAGATGAGGTCTCTACAACTCATTATAGAGTGACTGACAACACACAGACACAGAACTAAGAGAGACAGAGAGATGAGGGATAGAGAACAAGTGAACAAAAGATCGGAGAACATTCCTAAAACATTACCAACAATGTAATGAAATGTAACCATGTTTGAACTTTTAGAAAACGTTCTGTTAAAGTAACGAAATACCAAGAAAAGAACGTTATTTTATCCTGCAACATTCCTGCAACGTTCCTGCAACATTCCTGCAACATTCCTGCAACATTCCTGCAACAATCCTACAACCACCCGACAACAATCCTGCAACAATCCTACATTATTCCCAGAAATGTTTTCGGAAGATTGTATGCAAAATAACCGTACGACAACCTAGATCTCACCAAGCTCTGAGAAACATAAGGTTCTCAGAACGTTATGCGCTAGCTGGGGAATAGAGAGAGGGGTTGGAAAGACGTGTTGGTTGTAATTAAGGTTCCCAGAACGTTATGCGCTAGCTGGGAATAGAGAGAGCGGTTGGAAAGACGTGTTGGTTGTAATTAAGGTTCCCAGAACGTTATGCGCTAGCTGGGAATAGAGAGAGCGGTTGGAAAGACGTGTTGGTTGTAATTAAGGTTCCCAGAACATTATGCGCTAGCTGGGGAATAGAGAGAGAGAGGTTGGAAAGACGTGTTGGTTGTAATTAAGGTTCCCAGAACATTATGCGCTAGCTGGGAATAGAGAGAGAGGTTGGAAAGACGTGTTGGTTGTAATTAAGGTTCCCAGAACGTTATGCGCTAGCTGGGAATAGAGAGAGAGGTTGGAAAGACGTGTTGGTTGTAATTAAGGTTCCCAGAACGTTATGCGCTAGCTGGGGAATAGAGAGAGAGAGGTTGGAAAGACGTGTTGGTTGTAATTAAGGTTGTACCATCGGCTGATAAAAACAAAAACACCTCCCTCCCTGGTGTGTGTGTGTGTGTGTGTGTGTGTGTGTGTGTGTGTGTGTGTGTGTGTGTGTGTGTGTGTGTGTGTGCCTCTGTGGTGTCATTACCGGCTGCTCTTGCCCAACGGATTTCCATGTTTACCCAGCATGCCCTCTGAGCGGCGCCGCAGGGAACACGGTCGCATTGGTAACCAACCGACGCAGCGCAACCTCAAACAAACACACACACACACACAACCTCAAACACACAAACACACAACCTCAAACAAACACACACACACACATGTCCTAATGTTCATCAAAGTTTGCTGCGGCTTTGACTTTTGTGCGTTTGAGGTAGCGTAGATCCCCTGAGGACAGTGTGTGGGTGGAGACAGTAGGTCCTCTGAGGACAGTGTGTGGATGGAGACAGTAGATCCCCTGAGGACAGTGGGTGGATGGAGACAGTAGATCCCCTGAGGACAGTGGGTGGAGTCTGGAGACAGTAGATCCCCTGAGGACAGTGGGTGGATGGAGACAGTAGATCCTCTGAGGACAGTGTGTGGGTCGAGACAGTAGATCCCCTGAGGACAGTGTGTGGATGGAGACAGTAGATCCCCTGAGGACAGTGTGTGGGTGGAGACAGTAGATCCCCTGAGGACAGTGTGTGGATGGAGACAGTGGATCCCCTGAGGACAGTGGGTGGAGTCTGGAGACAGTAGGTTCTCTGAGGACAGTGTGTGAGTGGAGACAGTAGATCCCCTGAGGACAGTGTGTGGGTGGAGACAGTAGATCCCCTGAGGACAGTGTGTGGATGGAGACAGTAGATCCCCTGAGGACAGTGGGTGGATGGAGACAGTAGATCCCCTGAGGACAGTGGGTGGAGTCTGGAGACAGTAGGTCCTCTGAGGACAGTGTGTGGGAGGAGACAGGAGACAGTAGATCCCCTGAGGACAGTGTGTGGGTGGAGACAGTAGGTCCTCTGAGGACAGTGTGTGGGTGGAGACAGTAGATCCCCTGAGGACAGTGGGTGGAGTCTGGAGACAGTAGATCCCCTGAGGACAGTGTGTGGATGGAGACAGTGGATCCCCTGAGGACAGTGGGTGGAGTCTGGAGACAGTAGGTTTCCCTGAGGACAGTGTGTGAGTGGAGACAGTAGATCCCCTGAGGACAGTGTGTGGATGGAGACAGTAGATCCTCTGAGGACAGTGTGTGGGTGGAGACAGTAGATCCCCTGAGGACAGTGTGTGGATGGAGACAGTAGATCCTCTGAGGACAGTGTGTGGGTGGAGACAGTAGATCCCCTGAAGACAGTGTGTGGGTGGAGACAGTAGATCCCCTGAGGACAGTGTGTGGAGTCTTGAGACAGTAGATTCCCTGAGGACAGTGTGTGGGTGGAGACAGGAGACAGTAGATCCCCTGAGGACAGTGTGTGGATGGAGACAGTAGATCCACTGAGGACAGTGTGTGGATGGAGACAGTAGATCCCCTGAGGACAGTGTGTGGGTGGAGACAGTAGGTCCTCTGAGGACAGTGTGTGGGTGGAGACAGTAGATCCCCTGAGGACAGTGGGTGGAGTCTGGAGACAGTAGGTCCTCTGAGGACAGTGTGTGGGAGGAGACAGGAGACAGTAGATCCCTGAGGACAGTGTGTGGGAGGAGACAGGAGACAGTAGATCCCCTGAGGACAGTGTGTAGGTGGAGACAGTAGGTCCTCTGAGGACAGTGTGTGGGTGGAGACAGTAGATCCCCTGAGGACAGTGGGTGGAGTCTGGAGACAGTAGATCCCCTGAGGACAGTGGGTGGATGGAGACAGTAGATCCTCTGAGGACAGTGTGTGGGTCGAGACAGTAGATCCCCTGAGGACAGTGTGTGGATGGAGACAGTATATCCTCTGAGGACAGTGTGTGGGTGGAGACAGTAGATCCCCTGAGGACAGTGTGTGGATGGAGACAGTGGATCCCCTGAGGACAGTGGGTGGAGTCTGGAGACAGTAGGTTCCCTGAGGACAGTGTGTGAGTGGAGACAGTAGATATCCTGGGGACAGTGTGTGGATGGAGACAGTAGATCCTCTGAGGACAGTGTGTGGGTGGAGACAGTAGATCCCCTGAGGACAGTGTGTGGATGGAGACAGTAGATCCTCTGAGGACAGTGTGTGGGTGGAGACAGTAGATCCCCTGAGGACAGTGGGTGGATGGAGACAGTAGATCCCCTGAGGACAGTGGGTGGAGTCTGGAGACAGTAGGTCCTCTGAGGACAGTGTGTGGGAGGAGACAGGAGACAGTAGATCCCCTGAGGACAGTGTGTGGGTGGAGACAGTAGGTCCTCTGAGGACAGTGTGTGGGTGGAGACAGTAGATCCCCTGAGGACAGTGGGTGGAGTCTGGAGACAGTAGATCCCCTGAGGACAGTGTGTGGATGGAGACAGTGGATCCCCTGAGGACAGTGGGTGGAGTCTGGAGACAGTAGGTTCCCTGAGGACAGTGTGTGAGTGGAGACAGTAGATCCCCTGAGGACAGTGTGTGGATGGAGACAGTAGATCCTCTGAGGACAGTGTGTGGGTGGAGACAGTAGATCCCCTGAGGACAGTGTGTGGATGGAGACAGTAGATCCTCTGAGGACAGTGTGTGGGTGGAGACAGTAGATCCCCTGAAGACAGTGTGTGGGTGGAGACAGTAGATCCCCTGAGGACAGTGTGTGGAGTCTTGAGACAGTAGATTCCCTGAGGACAGTGTGTGGGTGGAGACAGGAGACAGTAGATCCCCTGAGGACAGTGTGTGGATGGAGACAGTAGATCCACTGAGGACAGTGTGTGGATGGAGACAGTAGATCCCCTGAGGACAGTGTGTGGGTGGAGACAGTAGGTCCTCTGAGGACAGTGTGTGGGTGGAGACAGTAGATCCCCTGAGGACAGTGGGTGGAGTCTGGAGACAGTAGGTCCTCTGAGGACAGTGTGTGGGAGGAGACAGGAGACAGTAGATCCCCTGAGGACAGTGTGTGGGAGGAGACAGGAGACAGTAGATCCCCTGAGGACAGTGTGTAGGTGGAGACAGTAGGTCCTCTGAGGACAGTGTGTGGGTGGAGACAGTAGATCCCCTGAGGACAGTGGGTGGAGTCTGGAGACAGTAGATCCCCTGAGGACAGTGGGTGGATGGAGACAGTAGATCCTCTGAGGACAGTGTGTGGGTCGAGACAGTAGATCCCCTGAGGACAGTGTGTGGATGGAGACAGTATATCCTCTGAGGACAGTGTGTGGGTGGAGACAGTAGATCCCCTGAGGACAGTGTGTGGATGGAGACAGTGGATCCCCTGAGGACAGTGGGTGGAGTCTGGAGACAGTAGGTTCCCTGAGGACAGTGTGTGAGTGGAGACAGTAGATATCCTGGGGACAGTGTGTGGATGGAGACAGTAGATCCTCTGAGGACAGTGTGTGGGTGGAGACAGTAGATCCCCTGAGGACAGTGTGTGGATGGAGACAGTAGATCCTCTGAGGACAGTGTGTGGGTGGAGACAGTAGATCCCCTGAAGACAGTGTGTGGGTGGAGACAGTAGATCCCCTGAGGACAGTGTGTGAGTGGAGACAGTAGAGAGACAGAGAGATGAGGTCTCTACAACTCATTATAGAGTGACTGACAACACACAGAAATAAGAGAGACAGAGAGATGAGGGATAGAGAACAAGTGAACAAAAGATCGGAGAACATTCCTAAAACATTACCAACAATGTAATGAAATGTAACCATGTTTGAACTTTTCGAAAACGTTCTGTTAAAGTAACGAAATACCAAGAAAAGAACGTTATTTTATCCTGCAACATTCCTGCAACGTTCCTGCAACATTCCTGCAACATTCCTGCAACATTCCTGCAACAATCCTACAACCACCCGACAACAATCCTGCAACAATCCTACATTATTCCCAGAAATGTTTTCGGAAGATTGTATGCAAAATAACCGTACGACAACCTAGATCTCACCAAGCTCTGAGAAACATAAGGTTCTCAGAACGTTATGCGCTAGCTGGGGAATAGAGAGAGAGGGGTTGGAAAGACGTGTTGGTTGTAATTAAGGTTCCCAGAACGTTATGCGCTAGCTGGGGAATAGAGAGAGAGCGGTTGGAAAGACGTGTTGGTTGTAATTAAGGTTCCCAGAACGTTATGCGCTAGCTGGGGAATAGAGAGAGAGCGGTTGGAAAGACGTGTTGGTTGTAATTAAGGTTCCCAGAACATTATGCGCTAGCTGGGGAATAGAGAGAGAGAGGTTGGAAAGACGTGTTGGTTGTAATTAAGGTTCCCAGAACATTATGCGCTAGCTGGGGAATAGAGAGAGAGGTTGGAAAGACGTGTTGGTTGTAATTAAGGTTCCCAGAACGTTATGCGCTAGCTGGGGAATAGAGAGAGAGGTTGGAAAGACGTGTTGGTTGTAATTAAGGTTCCCAGAACGTTATGCGCTAGCTGGGGAATAGAGAGAGAGAGGTTGGAAAGACGTGTTGGTTGTAATTAAGGTTGTACCATCGGCTGATAAAAACAAAAACACCTCCCTCCCTGGTGACGAGTGTGTGTGTGTGTGTGTGTGTGTGTGTGTGTGTGTGTGTGTGTGTGTGTGTGTGTGCCTCTGTGGTGTCATTACCGGCTGCTCTTGCCCAACGGATTTCCATGTTTACCCAGCATGCCCTCTGAGCGGCGCCGCAGGGAACACGGTCGCATTGGTAACCAACCGACGCAGCGCAACCTCAAACAAACACACACACACACACAACCTCAAACACACAAACACACAACCTCAAACAAACACACACACACACATGTCCTAATGTTCATCAAAGTTTGCTGCGGCTTTGACTTTTGTGCGTTTGAGGTAGCGTAGATCCCCTGAGGACAGTGTGTGGGTGGAGACAGTAGGTCCTCTGAGGACAGTGTGTGGATGGAGACAGTAGATCCCCTGAGGACAGTGGGTGGATGGAGACAGTAGATCCCCTGAGGACAGTGGGTGGAGTCTGGAGACAGTAGATCCCCTGAGGACAGTGGGTGGATGGAGACAGTAGATCCTCTGAGGACAGTGTGTGGGTCGAGACAGTAGATCCCCTGAGGACAGTGTGTGGATGGAGACAGTAGATCCCCTGAGGACAGTGTGTGGGTGGAGACAGTAGATCCCCTGAGGACAGTGTGTGGATGGAGACAGTGGATCCCCTGAGGACAGTGGGTGGAGTCTGGAGACAGTAGGTTCTCTGAGGACAGTGTGTGAGTGGAGACAGTAGATCCCCTGAGGACAGTGTGTGGGTGGAGACAGTAGATCCCCTGAGGACAGTGTGTGGATGGAGACAGTAGATCCCCTGAGGACAGTGGGTGGATGGAGACAGTAGATCCCCTGAGGACAGTGGGTGGAGTCTGGAGACAGTAGGTCCTCTGAGGACAGTGTGTGGGAGGAGACAGGAGACAGTAGATCCCCTGAGGACAGTGTGTGGGTGGAGACAGTAGGTCCTCTGAGGACAGTGTGTGGGTGGAGACAGTAGATCCCCTGAGGACAGTGGGTGGAGTCTGGAGACAGTAGATCCCCTGAGGACAGTGTGTGGATGGAGACAGTGGATCCCCTGAGGACAGTGGGTGGAGTCTGGAGACAGTAGGTTCCCTGAGGACAGTGTGTGAGTGGAGACAGTAGATCCCCTGAGGACAGTGTGTGGATGGAGACAGTAGATCCTCTGAGGACAGTGTGTGGGTGGAGACAGTAGATCCCCTGAGGACAGTGTGTGGATGGAGACAGTAGATCCTCTGAGGACAGTGTGTGGGTGGAGACAGTAGATCCCCTGAAGACAGTGTGTGGGTGGAGACAGTAGATCCCCTGAGGACAGTGTGTGGAGTCTTGAGACAGTAGATTCCCTGAGGACAGTGTGTGGGTGGAGACAGGAGACAGTAGATCCCCTGAGGACAGTGTGTGGATGGAGACAGTAGATCCACTGAGGACAGTGTGTGGATGGAGACAGTAGATCCCCTGAGGACAGTGTGTGGGTGGAGACAGTAGGTCCTCTGAGGACAGTGTGTGGGTGGAGACAGTAGATCCCCTGAGGACAGTGGGTGGAGTCTGGAGACAGTAGGTCCTCTGAGGACAGTGTGTGGGAGGAGACAGGAGACAGTAGATCCCCTGAGGACAGTGTGTGGGAGGAGACAGGAGACAGTAGATCCCCTGAGGACAGTGTGTAGGTGGAGACAGTAGGTCCTCTGAGGACAGTGTGTGGGTGGAGACAGTAGATCCCCTGAGGACAGTGGGTGGAGTCTGGAGACAGTAGATCCCCTGAGGACAGTGGGTGGATGGAGACAGTAGATCCTCTGAGGACAGTGTGTGGGTCGAGACAGTAGATCCCCTGAGGACAGTGTGTGGATGGAGACAGTATATCCTCTGAGGACAGTGTGTGGGTGGAGACAGTAGATCCCCTGAGGACAGTGTGTGGATGGAGACAGTGGATCCCCTGAGGACAGTGGGTGGAGTCTGGAGACAGTAGGTTCCCTGAGGACAGTGTGTGAGTGGAGACAGTAGATATCCTGGGGACAGTGTGTGGATGGAGACAGTAGATCCTCTGAGGACAGTGTGTGGGTGGAGACAGTAGATCCCCTGAGGACAGTGTGTGGATGGAGACAGTAGATCCTCTGAGGACAGTGTGTGGGTGGAGACAGTAGATCCCCTGAAGACAGTGTGTGGGTGGAGACAGTAGATCCCCTGAGGACAGTGTGTGAGTGGAGACAGTAGATCCCCTGAGGACAGTGTGTGGATGGAGACAGTAGATCCTCTGAGGACAGTGTGTGGGTGGAGACAGATTGATCGCCCCCCATCTAGCCTCAGAGTTTGTTCTGTTAGGTGACCTAAACTGGGATATGCTTAACACCCCGCCAGTCCTACAATCTAAGCTAGATGCCCTCAATCTCACACAAATCATCAAGGAACCCACCAGGTACAACCCTAACTCTGTAAACAAGGGCACCCTCATAGACGTCATCCTGACCAACTGGCCCTCCAAATACACCTCCGCTGTCTTCAACCAGGATCTCAGCGATCACTGCCTCATTGCCTGTATCCGCTACGGAGCCGCAGTCAAACGACCACCCCTCATCACTGTCAAACGCTCCCTAAAACACTTCTGTGAGCAGGCCTTTCTAATCGACCTGGCCCGGGTATCCTGGAAGGACATTGACCTCATCCCGTCAGTTGAGGATGCCTGGTCATTCTTTAAAAGTAACTTCCTCACCATTTTAGATAAGCATGCTCCGTTCAAAAAATGCAGAACTAAGAACAGATACAGTCCTTGGTTCACCCCAGACCTGACTGCCCTCGACCAGCACAAAAACATCCTGTGGCGGACTGCAATAGCATCGAACAGTCCCCGGGATATGCAACTGTTCAGGGAAGTCCGGAACCAATACACGCAGTCAGTCAGGAAAGCTAAGGCCAGCTTCTTCAGGCAGAAGTTTGCATCCTGCAGCTCCAACTCCAAAAGTTCTGGGACACTGTGAAGTCCATGGAGAACAAGAGCACCTCCTCCCAGCTGCCCACTGCACTGAGGCTAGGTAACACGGTCACCACCGATAAATCCATGATTATCGAAAACTTCAATAAGCATTTCTCAACGGCTGGCCATGCCTTCCGCCTGGCTACTCCAACCTCGGCCAACAGCTCTGCCCCCCGGCAGCTCCTCGCCCAAGCCTCTCCAGGTTCTCCTTTACCCAAATCCAGATAGCAGATGTTCTGAAAGAGCTGCAAAACCTGGACCCGTACAAATCAGCTGGGCTTGACAATCTGGACCCCCTATTTCTGAAACTTTCCGCCGCCATTGTCGCAACCCCCTATTACCCACCTGTTCAACCTCTCTTTCATATCGTCTGAGATCCCCAAGGATTGAAAGCTGCCGCAGTCATCCCCTCTTCAAAGGGGGAGACACCCTGGACCCAAACTGTTACAGACCTATATCCATCCTGCCCTGCCTATCTAAGGTCTTGAAAGCCAAGTCAACAAACAGGTCACTGACCATCTCGAATCCCACCGTACCTTCTCTGCTGTGCAATCTGGTTTCCGAGCCGGTCACGGGTGCACCTCAGCAACACTCAAGGTACTAAACGATATCATAACCGCCATCGATAAAAGACAGTACTGTGCAGCCGTCTTCATTGACCTTGCCAAGGCTTTCGACTCTGTCAATCACCATATTCTTATCGGCAGACTCAGTAGCCTCGGTTTTTCGGATGACTGCCTTGCCCGGTTCACCAATTACTTTGCAGACAGAGTTCAGTGTGTCAAATCGGAGGGCATGCTGTCCGGTCCTCTGGCAGTCTCTATGGGGGTGTGCCACAGGGTTCAATTCTCGGGCCGACTCTTTTCTCTGTATATATCAATGATGTTGCTCTTGCTGCGGGCGATTCCCTGATCCACCTCTACGCAGACGACACCATTCTATATACTTTCGGCCCGTCATTGGACACTGTGCTATCTAACCTCCAAACAAGCTTCAATGCCATACAACACTCCTTCCGTGGCCTCCAACTGCTCTTAAACGCTAGTAAAACCAAATGCATGCTTTTCAACCGATCGCTGCCTGCACCCGCATGCCCGACTAGCATCACCACCCTGGATGGTTCCGACCTTGAATATGTGGACATCTATAAGTACCTAGGTGTCTGGCTAGACTGCAAACTCTCCTTCCAGACTCATATCAAACATCTCCAATCGAAAATCAAATCAAGAGTCGGCTTTCTATTCCGCAACAAAGCCTCCTTCACTCACGCCGCCAAGCTTACCTAGTAAAACTGACTATCCTTCCGATCCTCGACAGCGATGGCGATGTCATCTACAAAATGGCTTCCAACACTCTACTCAGCAAACTGGATGCAGTCTATCACAGTGCCATCCGTTTTGTCACTAAAGCACCTTATACCACCCACCACTGCGACCTGTATGCTCTAGTCGGCTGGCCCTCATTACATATTCGTCGCCAGACCCACTGGCTCCAGGTCATCTACAAATCCATGCTAGGTAAAGCTCCGCCTTATCTCAGTTCACTGGTCACGATGGCAACACCCATCCGTAGCATGCACTCCAGCAGGTGTATCTCACTGATCATCCCTAAAGCCAACACCTCATTTGGCCGCCTTTCATTCCAGTACTCTGCTGCCTGTGACTGGAATGAATTGCAAAAATCGCTGAAGTTGGAGACTTTTATCTCCCTCACCAACTTCAAACATCAGCTATCTGAGCAGCTAACCGATCGCTGCTGCTGTACATAGTCTATTGGTAAATAGCCCACCCATTTTCACCTACCTCATCCCCATACTGTTTTTATTTATTTACTTGCTCTTTTGCACACCAATATCTCTACCTGTACATGACCATCTGATCATTTATCACTCCAGTGTTAATCTGCAAAATTGTAATTATTCGCCTACCTCCTCATGCCTTTTGCACACATTGTATATAGACTCCCCCCTTTGTTTTCTACTGTGTTATTGACTTGTTAATTGTTTATTCCATGTGTAACTCTGTGTTGTCTGCTCAAACTGCTATGCTTTATCTTGGCCAGGTCGCAGTTGCAAATGAGAACTTGTTCTCAACTGGCCTACCTGGTTAAATAAAGGTGAAATAAAATAAAATAAAAGTGTGTGGAGTCTTGAGACAGTAGATCCCCTGAGGACAGTGTGTGGGTGGAGACAGGAGACAGTAGATCCCCTGAGGACAGTGTGTGGATGGAGACAGTAGATCCCCTGAGGACAGTGGGTGGAGTCTGGAGACAGTAGGTCCTCTGAGGACAGTGTGTGGGAGGAGACAGGAGACAGTAGATCCCCTGAGGACAGTGTGTGGGTGGAGACAGTAGGTCCTCTGAGGACAGTGTGTGGGTGGAGACAGTAGATCCCCTGAGGACAGTGGGTGGAGTCTGGAGACAGTAGATCCCCTGAGGACAGTGGGTGGATGGAGACAGTAGATCCTCTGAGGACAGTGTGTGGGTCGAGACAGTAGATCCCCTGAGGACAGTGTGTGGATGGAGACAGTAGATCCTCTGAGGACAGTGTGTGGGTGGAGACAGTAGATCCCCTGAGGACAGTGTGTGGATGGAGACAGTGGATCCCCTGAGGACAGTGGGTGGAGTCTGGAGACAGTAGGTTCCCTGAGGACAGTGTGTGAGTGGAGACAGTAGATCCCCTGAGGACAGTGTGTGGATGGAGACAGTAGATCCTCTGAGGACAGTGTGTGGGTGGAGACAGTAGATCCCCTGAGGACAGTGTGTGGATGGAGACAGTAGATCCTCTGAGGACAGTGTGTGGGTGGAGACAGTAGATCCCTTGAAGACAGTGTGTGGCTGGAGACAGTAGATCCCTGAGGACAGTGTGTGGAGTCTTGAGACAGTAGATCCCCTGAGGACAGTGTGTGGGTGGAGACAGGAGACAGTAGATCCCCTGAGGACAGTGTGTGGATGGAGACAGTAGATCCCCTGAGGACAGTGTGTGGATGGAGACAGTAGATCCCCTGAGGACAGTGTGTGGACGGAGACAGTAGATCCCGTGAGGACAGTGTGTGGAGTCTGGAGACAGTAGATCCCCTGAGGACAGTGTGTGGATGGAGACAGTAGATCCCCTGAGGACAGTGTGTGGATGGAGACAGTAGATCCTCTGAGGACAGTGTGTGGGTGGAGACAGTAGATCCCCTGAGGACAGTGTGTGGATGGAGACAGTGGATCCCCTGAGGACAGTGGGTAGAGTCTGGAGACAGTAGGTTCCCTGAGGACAGTGTGTGAGTGGAGACAGTAGATCCCCTGAGGACAGTGTGTGGATGGAGACAGTAGATCCTCTGAGGACAGTGTGTGGGTGGAGACAGTAGATCCCCTGAGGACAGTGTGTGGATGGAGACAGTAGATCCTCTGAGGACAGTGTGTGGGTGGAGACAGTAGATCCCCTGAAGACAGTGTGTGGGTGGAGACAGTAGATCCCTGAGCACAGTGTGTGGAGTCTTGAGACAGTAGATCCCCTGAGGACAGTGTGTGGGTGGAGACAGGAGACAGTA